>NW_027187327.1:11042155-11043859 GCF_028583685.1 Petaurus breviceps papuanus
AGAAAGAAAGAAAGAAAGAAAGAAAGAAAGAAAGAAAGAAAGAAAGAGAGAAAGAGAGAAAGAAAGAAGAAAGCAAGAAAGAAAGAGAGAAAGAAAGAAAGAGAGAAAGGAAGGAAGGAAGAAAGAAAGAAAGAAAGAAAAAGAAAGAAAGAAAGAAAGAAAGAAAGAAAGAAAGAAAGAAAGAAAGAAAGAAAGAAAGAAAGAAAGAAAGAAAGAAAGAAAGAAAGAAAGAAAGAAAGAAAGAAAGGAAGAAAAATGTAGTATTTATTTAAACAGTATCAGTTCTTTCTCTGGAGGCAGATAATGTGCTTCATCATTATTCGTTTGGAATTGCCTTGGATCATTGTATTGCTGAGGATAGCTAAGTCATTAACAATTCTTAATTGAAACAATATTGTTGTTACTGTGTACAATGTTCTACTGGTTCTGCTCACTTCGCTTTGTATCAGTTCATGCAAATCTTTCCAGGTTTTTCTGAAATCATCCCATTTGTCATTTCTTATAGCACAATCATATACTACAACTTGTTAAGCCATTTCCAAATTGATGGGTATTCCTTCAACTTCATTTTTGTGTTAACAAATGTAGAAACTAAGATGCAGAAAGGCTAAATGACTTTCCCAGTGTCATATAGCTAGTAAGCATCTGCAACTGGTCTTTCTTACATAAAATATAGTGCTTTAGTAACTACACTAGGAAAAGGAGGGATGAAATTTTCCCTAACCCTAAGCACACACACGGTGTTTAGGGTAGAAATTTATTACAGTTAAGAGTGAAATAGATGTGTAAAGGGCGATGGAAGGTAGGGATTGAGAGAGTACAGAGATGAAAAGCAAATAGAAGCAAATGAAATAACTATGGAGGACTGAGCATGAAAGAAGATTAAAAGGAGAGAAAGAAAAAAAGATAAGAATCAATTATCTAGGTTTGGATGAGATAGAGAGAAAAGACAGAGGAAGTAGATTAGAGAACTCCAGTCATTGGTTACTAGTACTGCTTCTATTCCCTTTCTTTCTACTCTTTGTTATCTGTAAAGAGGAGGAATAGAGGAAAAAGAGAGGGAGATTAATAATAGTATACAATATAGGAAGAATAATTAATGCTTATACTCATGAATTAAATGGAGTGAACTCACTCATTAAATGGAGTAGGGTACTTAATTCATCAAAAATATGAAAAAATATTGGTTTGCAACTGGAAAATAAAACACTGCAAATAAACACAAAAGGGAGATTATGAAAATCAAAGATATATAAATAAAATTGAAAGCCAAAAATCTATTGAATTGGTAAATAACTGTAGCTGATATTTTTTTTTTTGGAAAAAATAAATGCAAGTTAATAGTAAAATAACCAGGTCATTTACCAATTTGATTTTTTTTAAAGAGAATAAAATCGTATTACTGAAATTAAAAATAAAAAGAAACAATAATGAAAAGGGGAATTCCTAATAGATGAAGAATAAAAGAAATTAGTGACTATAAAACCCATGACATGATGACTCCAAATGCCCCAAAATTGTGTACAGAGTACCCTACCTTTGTCAAGTTCTTCCAAGCTAAAAGGACTTCAAATATAGACCTCTCAATTAGTACATGGAAATTTTTTATTTTTTCTTTCTTCTTTTCTCCTTCCTTTCCCTTTCCTTCCCTCCCCTTTTTCCTTTCCTTTCCTTTCCTTTCCTTTCCTTTCCTTTCCTTTCCTT
>NW_027187327.1:11043869-11125921 GCF_028583685.1 Petaurus breviceps papuanus
TCCTTTCCTTTCCTTTCCTTTCCTTTCCTTTCCTTTCCTTTCCTTTCTTTTCCTTTCCTTTCCTTTCCTTCCCTTCCCTTCCCTTTCCTTCCCTTCCCTTCCCTTCCCTTCCCTTCCCTTCCCTTCCCTTCCCTTCCCTTCCCTTTTTCCTTCCCTCCCTTCCCTTTCACTTTCCCTTTCTCTTTCTCTATCTCTATCTCTTTCTCCTCTCTTATCTTCCCTTCCCTTCCCTTCCCTTCCCTTCCCTTCTACTCTTCTCTTCTCTTCTCTTCTCTTCTCTTCTCTTCTCTTCTCTTCTCTTCTCTTCTCTTCTCTTCTCTTCTCTTCTCTTCTCTTCTCTTCTCTTCTTTTCTCTTCTCTTCTCTTCTTCCCCCTCAGGGGAAGGCACAGGAACTCAAGAAGCAATAGACTTTAACTTACTTGAAAGATGGAAATTTTTTGTATCCTCAAATTCCTATTTCAGTACCTGACACCTAGTGGATACTTAACAAATGCTAGTTGATTTGACTGCTTTATCTATAGAAAATCTGTGATCTGTACTGTGGAGTGAATGGCTACATTGGTAAGATTACAAACCCTTTGAAGTCTCAAGGTCAATAAGACTAGGAGGGTAAGTATAAATCACAGTCCTTTATGAGAAAGAAAGAAGAGAAATCCTCATAGATTTCTTGAAAATAAAAATTTGATTTGATTCGAAGAATATGATGTTCTTCCTTTATGATAAATTTAAGATGATTTTTTTTCTAACAGCAGAGAGCATAATACTGGCACAAGGAAGTGCTGTTTCCCATGAATTCTTTCACTTGTATTTTCAACCAACATTAGGTTTGTGGTATTATCTCCCTTGGTTGGGTGCAGTGAGTGCTGTAGGGCAGCTTGGGTATATATAAACCAATAGTGGAATAAAAGTATATCATGAATTTGCTGCTTTTGATGGACTGAATATTTGTCCAAATTTGCTTGAAACTCTGAATTATATTTTGTTGACTGTTAGTGTGATTTAAATCATATAAACATGAACATATGTTGTGCTTTTTATTGAAAACAAAAAAGGATACAAGTTTAGTTGAACCAGCAATTTGATAGAAATATGCTAAGGAAAAAGACTTGAATATCTTCCTTTGCTAGCTCAAGTTTTCCAATTTTCTCTCCATTTGGTGCACTATTGAGGGAAGAGTGGTTTAGAGGAATCTCCTGACCATACAAAATATGACAGAGAATATTTTGACATATTTTAAAAATTAAAGAGAGGACATTTTCCAGGTAATACCATTCCACTTAAACTTACCTCACTTCATGAATTGGATAAATGTCACTGCCATTTAATTAGACATAGATGAATGTTCAATTGTTTTTGTTTTTAAAAAAAAACCCTATATGCAGAAAAAAGATAATTTTCCCAACACCATGATTATAAAAACAAAAACAAAAACAAATAAAAGGCCACAAATTGCCCTTTTTGGGTTCATAAGATGTAGTTATCCAAGTACTGTCGTTGCTTTTCAAAATTTTTTTTGTATACAGTCTGGTTAAGCATTGGTATGTTCTAGACAAAACAAAGAAAATTCCACAACTTGAGGCAAAAGCATATGCCCAATACCAGCTTAGGTTTAAAAGAAGCAAATCATGATAATCTTTATTTTTATAATTAACATAGAATCCAGCATCATTAAGTGACTGACGGCGGCTTTGGATTTCTTTGGGTCATATTGCCATTCCACACACCATGGGGAGTTTCCTCCAGTTTGATTGTATAACAGTAGGCAAAATGTTCCAGTAAAATGTGAAATAGCATCCAACTACAAACCTAAAACACATGTATTAGCTGAGTAAGCCCAGAGAGAGCACATGGCTTTAAGGATCAGGTGGGTACTGAGTCCAAATTGGAAAAGAATGGCAAGGTCTAATGCTCTGGTTGACAGATCAAAGTAAAGAAGAAAGCTTCTGTCACTTAGTTTCACCTTTGAGACAGCACACGTTTTGTAAATCTACTTCACTTCACTTCCTTTCCATTTCCTTATCTATGAAACGAGCAGCAAAATATATACATGCTACTGCTCTTCTTGCCTCAATTTTACATGGAAGGGGCAGATTGAGAACCATCGAGAGAAATTTTGAATTAGAAAATGCTTGAGCTGGAAAGCAACCTAAAGAGTAATAGTTCACATTTATGTAGCACTTTGAGATTGATCGAGTACTTTGCTGACAACAACCCCATGTGGGAATGAGTGAAATATTATCATTTGTATTTTATAGATAGGAAACTTAGTCATGGAGGGATTTGGTTAAGTCGTCAGGATCACAATACTAACATTTATTTTTTTTTTAAAGCAATTGGGGTTAAGTAACTTGCTCAAGGTTACACGGCCAGTTATTTCTGGGTGTGGTGCTGAGTATCTGAGCCCATATTTGATCCAGGTCATCCCGACACGGGAGCCAGTGCTCTTACTTGCTGAGCCACCTGGCCGCTCCTAAGCAATTGGGGTTAAGTAACTTGCTCAAGGTTACATGGCCAGGTGTTTCTGGGTGGGTGCTAAGTGTCTGAGCCCAGGATTCAATCTCCAGGTCTTCTCAATACTGGAGCCGGTGCTCTTACTCTCTGTGCTACCTGGCCACCCCAATACTAACATTTATAAGGAATGTGAATCGAACTCAGGTCTCCTCATTCCAAATCCAGCTCTGTTTTATATACAAGTATACTCCCTCCTCATCTTAAAGCCACAGAGATTACAGCTCAATGAGGCCACATAAATTGACAAGGATTAAACATTAAATATATGGCAGGGTAAGTAACTAGAATTGAGGTTGCTTAATTCCCAGTCCAGTGTTCTTTCAATGATATTTCGATGTCTCCCTTAAAGAAAGAGAAGATATAATTTCAATATCTGAACATAAAATTACATGCTTAATACCATTGGCACCTTAATTAGTTCTGTATTCATTAAAAATATTCAAAAGTAGAAGATTGGCTTTAGAGTAGAAGGATGGTTTGAGTGCCGTGTCTGTCACTTAGCCATGATACAACTTTGGGTGAATTACTTTATCTCTTAATGACTCAGTTGTAAAAGCATGAGTTGGACCAGGAGACCTTTAAGGTCCCTCCCAGCTCTACATTGATGATATCCATAATGATACAACTTGACTCTAGAGAGATAAATGGAGTGAAAGAGGTATTAAAATCCATTTTGAGAAACTACTTGTAAAGTATGATATATTTTTATAAATACTCTCCCTGCCATCCTGACTTCCATGTTACCAAAATTCAAGAAAAAGTTTCTCAGGCAGTTTTAATTTGGATCATATTCCTAGATCATAAAGAAATTTTAATCACTGACCAGTGGTTTAAAATCAGCTTTACTATATATATTTATTACCAACTCCCAGGTACTTATTGCTGAGCTCCCTGTTGTACTCTTTTCTTTCATTTTGGAATTTATAATCTAAGAGGCCATGCAATTGGATACTTTTAAATATTTAAAGTGTGAATATTAAGTCTAGTGAAAAATGGCACACATCAGATTCAATGATTATTTTCTGGTTTGGTTTATTTACCCAATTATACATCCCAGTAAAATTCTGTTGTCTGTGAGAAATTCAGTAGCTCAAAAGCAAACAAACAAACAAATAGAAGAAATCTACATTATGGGAAAAATAAAACAAAAAAATAATTGCAAAACTGGTATTTTTTCCTATTCCTCATGCTTACAAGTATCATTGTTATGTTATCTAAAAGCAGAGGTATAAAGAGCCTAAACTGTATCTAAGACAAATTCAATGGGCAGCAGGAAGCTCAGAATATAGTCCTATTTTAACATTATTTGACTCAGGTAGAAGTTTCCCAGGGAATAGGAGGGCTCTTGGAAAGGGATGCTATCATGATTATACCCTGCAGATGTCACTTATAAATGGTTCAATGGCTGTGCTCTATTCCTCTGATAATTATATTGGGAAACAGTTACAGAATCCTTGCCTACTTAAAAGAAAAGACCCCTACATTGCAGATGTCAACTTTCTTGGGCAAAATTCTCTTTGTCCAGTTTAATTACATTTCTTCTTTACATTGGAAAGACTAGTGAAAGTTTAAAGGAAGGAATTTCTTTTCAATCCATGGAAGGTTTTTGCTATAATGTGTAGATGAAAATGAAGTGGTGTCCACAGTATATAGCCATTTAAATGAGGCATAGTTGTGGAAAATATGAATCTTATGATATCTTAAAAGGGAGGAACTTATTTGGATGAAAAGAGGGAGGTAATTGGAAAAGGACAGAGATGGAAGAGAATTGATGAAAAATTAGACAATGAAGACATTTACTACAGATGAAATAAAGAGGAAAAATATGTGTGTGTGTGCACATGCATGTGTGCATGAGAGGGAGAGAGAAAGAGACAGAGACAGAGAGACAGAGACAGAGAGAGACAGAGAGAAAGAGAGGGAGAGAGACAGAGAGTTTGTAGTAGTAGTAGTAGTAGGAAGAGGAGTGCTAGTGGTGGTGGTGATACAGAAAATGAAGGTATTAATATGCTAGATATACTAATAGAAACTTGGGAGTCAAATATCATGGGATTACCTTCATGGTAATTGTCAGTGAAAAGATGGTTGGAATGCTAAGATGTGGATGTTGATAAACTAGCAAAAATGAACTTTGGAAACATAATATGAAAATGATGGAAGATGGGAACTAAAGGACAGGACCACCATTCTCTCCTACATTTATAACTAAACCTTTCCTAACACCATTTTCTTCCTGTAACTCATACTAGAAATTTACTAAGTTATGCATGCCCTACCCCAGGCAACATTTCTGGCATGATGAATCTGGTTCTAAGTATTTAAGAGTCTATTATCATGAGATTGTGTGTATGTTTGGGAAAGAAGGTTAGATGGTAACATGGAAAGCTGGTGGAATTGTGTGTGCTACACTCACATAAAGCCAGTAGAGAGAACTGGTGAGAGAAGATAGAGTTTGCTCCAAAGGATAATACACCACAGTAGCATGTTTGACTTTATTATAAAACTTTAGCATCAGCATGAAGTCTCATTTAGAGGGAAGGCAATAATTCCATGAATCATGAGCATCTATCAATATAGAAATGCATGGAGACAGTGTTGCTACTATGGGAGCTTTTATATAGGGAATCAAGAAGACCAATTAATTCTATTTCAGGATGATGTGAGAGTGACAGACATGAAGTAAATGGAAGAAGGAATGGTCATAATTTTATGGAGCTAGAGTAAAAAGAAATAAACCTCCAATCCAGTGAAATAAATGACTAATTTGGAGGCAGAGTACATGAGTTCAAAATTTTGCTCTCCTTGCCAGTGGTTGTATCTTGCTCAACATCAGTGAATACACAATGCAGAGAAATTTGATATATGTAATGAGAAAAGAATTTCTTACTGAATAAACACATTTTAAACACAGATAAAACATAAGTTCATGACAGGAAAATAACCTTGTGAATATTATTTGAATTTTTTTATATCTGTGTAATCTTGATCAAGTCATCCAAACATTGTGGGTCTCAGTTTCCTATTCTATATAATTATGGAGCTTAAGTATATAACCTCCGACAAGGGGGATGGAGTCAAGGTGGCAGAGTAGAAGCAGGACCTCTGCCAGGCTCCAGCTTCCACCTTCCCCAATACATGTAAAAAGGGGACTCTAAACACACTTTGGAGCTGCAGAACCCACAAAATGACACAGAGAAGCTAACCTCCTGCTGAGGACAGCCCGGCAGGCCAACAGCAAGTGGCCAGTGCAGCACTCTGGGAGCCAAGCCCAGCCATTCGGGAGCGGAGGTTTTAGACCCAGGGCAGGCCTGACCAGCCCCTGGCTGGAGAGACTCCAGATCACCTGCAGCTGTGGTCTTTTCCAGATTCATCAACACATAGATGTGAAGGACAAAGTGAGAGGTCAGTGCAGTCTGGATTTTGAGACCCAGTAGGTGGGAGTGAATCAGCTTTTGCCTACAGGATGAGAAGCCACTGAAATGCCACACCAGAGACACATTGCAGCCTCAGCTCCTGGCCTGCAGAGTGTAGGGGGACCAAGCAACCAGTCTGAGGGGTAATCGCTCTTGCTTTAACCTGGTTGGATCTGGATTTTGGTCAAGGGTGGAGGTCCTGGGGTGTGTGACCAGCTTGCCAGAGTGTGTGGAGGACTCAGAGAGGGCATGCAACTAATACCCCCAGCAGCTGAGAAAACCCCAGTGTTTGGGACGAAAGCTCCCCTGTCTGATGGCACAGTCCTACTGTAGCAAAAAGCCTGGGGGTCAAGTGACTGAGGGGAGACATGACCAGACAAAGGAAGCAAAACAAACAGAAGATTCCAACATTAGACTCCTATTTTGGGGACAAAAAGAAGCAAAGCATGGAACAGGAGGAAGACAGTGAAGTCAGAAATCCTGCACCAAAAGCTTCAAAGGAAAATATGAGCTGGTTACAGGCCATAGAGGACCTGAAGAAACAGATAAAAGAAGTGGAGGAAGAATTGGGAAGAGAAATGAGAACGATGCAAGAAAATGACAAAATGTGAGTCAACAGCCTGACTGAGGAAAATCACACCTTAAAATACAGACTGACTCAATTGGTAAAAGAGTCTCAAAAAGGCAATGAGGAGAAGAATGCCTTGAAAAGCCGAATTTGCCAGATGGAAAAAGAAGCTCAAAAGCTCAATGAGGAGAATCATTCCCTCCGATTTACATTGTAGCAAAGGGAAGCTAGTGACTTTAAGAGAAAACAAGATGATGTTAAACTGATCCAAATAAATGAAAGAATAGAAGGCAATGTGAAATATCTCATTGGAAAAACCACTGACCTGGAAAATAGATCCAGGAGAGATAATTTAAAAATTATTGGACTACCTGAAAACCATGATCAGGGAAAGAACCTAGAAATAATCCTCCAAGAAATTCTCAAGGAAAACTGCACTGATGTTTTAGAACCAGAAGGCAAAATAGAGGTTGAAAGAATCCACCAATCACCTCCTGAAAAAGATCCCAAAAAGAAAACTCCTAGGAATATTATAGCAAGGTTCTGGAATTCCCATATCAAGGAGAGAGTATTACAAGCAGCCAGGAAGAAACAATTTGAATATTGTAGAAACACAATCACCATAACACAGGATCTGTCAGCTTCTACACTGAGGAATCGAAGGGCCTGGAATAGGATATTCTGGAGGGCAGAGGAGCTGGGATTAAAATCAAGAATCACCTACCCAGCAAAACTGAGTATCATCTTTCAGGGGAAAATATGGTTATTCAATGGAATAGAGGACTTTCAAGCATTCTTAATGAAAAAAACAGATCTGAATAGAAAATTTCACATCCAGATACAAGAAGCAAGAGAAGCTTGAGAAGGTAAACAAGGAAAAGAAATCCTAAGCCACTGATAAAAGTTGAACTATTAACATTCCTACATGGAAAAATGATTATTGTAAGTGATGAAACTTTTCTCAGTATGAAAATAGTTGAAGGGAATACACACACACACATATGTCTATATCAGAGGTTATACGGGCGTATGAATACATGTGTGAATATTTGTATATATGCTTACAGGTATACATAGATAGAGGGGACAGGACCGATTTAATAGGAAGAATTTCTCCAGAATTGCTGGGCTTGGCTCCCAGAGTGCTGCACTGGCCACTTGCTGCTGGCCTGCTGGGCTGTCCTCAGCAGGAGGTTAATTTAACAGGGGAAATTAAGAGGTGAGAGAGGAATATAATGAGAGGAGATGGAGAGAGACAGAATGGGGTAAACTATCTCATAAAGAAGAGGCAAGGGAAAATGGCTACAAGGGAGGGGAAGAATAGGAAGCCAAAAGGGAATGGGTCAACCTTATTCTCACTGAATTTGGCTCAGGGAGGGAATGAAATAGGGTATGTCACCCTATAGGAGAGTAGGGGGAAGGGGATGAGAAGGGGATGATGGAAGGGGGGGGCATGCTGGGGAGGAGGGAATTTGGAAGCACTCACTTTTGAAAAGGGACAGGATCAAAGTAGAGAATAGAACAAATGGGTGGTGGGATAGGAGGGAGGAAAGTATAGTCAGTCTTTTAAAATATATCTACCGTGTTTCCCCGATAATAAGACCTATCCCAAAAATAAGCCCTCCCCTTACTGTGTAAGATTCCTCTAAAATAAGCCCTTCCCCCAAAATAAGCCCTATTGAGATTGCTACTGTAGTGAAGGTGATCCCCTGTGCTACACGCTACATTACGGTACCCTCTGTATGCACCATTCCCCCCACCCCTTCCCCCCTCTGCCATTGAAATGCACACCGTGCTCCGAGCTGCATCCAATCAGAGCTGCAGCAGTGAGCGCGTCATCCTCTTCTTCCCCAGTGATTTGCTTGCTGGTGCCATTGAGAGCAGTGCCGCAGAGGAGAGCTGAGGCAGGACAACATAAACCCTCCCCTGAAAATAAGCCCTCTGGTGTTTTTCTTTCAAAAAAAAATAAGACAGTGTCTTATTATCGAGGAAACATGGTACTTTGTTAATGTTTTGCATTAGCTACACATGTGCAATCTATACTGAAGTGCTTATTTCCAGTAATGGTGGGTGACAAGGGAGGAAGGGAATGAATCTGGAGTTCAAAGTTTTAAAATCAAATGTTTAAAATTATATATACATATATACTATTATTAATACTATCTTACATGTAATTGGGAAAGAAGATATACAGGCCCTGGGGCATAGAGATCCACCATGCCCTTCTGGAAAAGTCTAAGGGGGTATGGGGGAAGATATGGGAGAGAGCAGATTGGAGGATGGGATATCCTGTGCTACTGCTATTCTGGGATAGGGGAAAAACAGGGAGAAATTTTGTAACTCAAAATCTGTCAGAAATTAATGATGTAAATCAGAAGTTAATAATGCATTTGAAAAATGAAAAAAAGTACATAACCTCCAAGGTCTCTTCTAACTCTGCTATGATGAAATGATTTGTAGTAGGGAGATAAATGGAACTAAGGAGGCATTGAAACCCAAAATGGGTACTCTAGATTTAAAAACTACATGTAAGGAAAGATATATTTTTATAAAAAAAAACTTTAAAAAACGTTTCTATGTAATCTGAGAAAGAAATAAAGGTTCTCCAGTCTTCTTTATTTGGATGGGTTACTGTGCTAAATCTTTAGTTTAGTCTTTTAGCTTCTCATCTTAATTAATCTCTGGCTGTTTTGTCACTTTGGAGGAAAGGGGTTGTTTTGTTCTTCAGAATGATTGCTGTGGAAGAAGAGTAGTGTTGTTTTCTTCACCCAACTGAATGGTCACTAGACAGTACAGCTACTGCCTTACATTCTGATATATTAGATAATATTTTCCATAAGCAAATCATTCATTCACTTAGTGAATTTTATTCTTACATTGGAAGAATGAAATGTCTGTAGGGAAAAGAAAAAAAAACAACCAAAAAAAAATCCTTCTGCCTTCTAATCAGTACAAGAACCCAGAATTGCTCCTTTTCATTCAAGTTGCTTTGACCTCCAGATGGGTCCCCTATCTCATCATTTCTCTGTTTGAAATCCTTAAAAAATATCAGCTGCCTGAATCATAAACACAAGAAAAAGTTTGGAAAGTTAATGAAATCTTGTGTAGGAATTTCCTATTTTAGGGAGCAAGTCTAAAACAGCTTTAGCAGGCAAAAGAATTCTTCAGATGACTTCTTGACATACAAATAAGTAGTTTGCCTTTGCTTGCATTGATTTTCCTCTCCTGGAATACCATTCTTCTTTCCCTCATCTTATTCTTCAATATGCAAGCCACATTTTGCTCATGCATGAACTTCTCAACTTTTTCTTACCCCATTTACTTTTTACTCAATTCATAGTAGAAAACTAGATTTGGAGTCAGCAGAGGCACTGGGTTTGAATCTTGCTTCTGCCCCTTATAATTTGTGTGGCCTTGGGAAAGTCACTTATTTTTTCTGATTCTCATCTATAAAATGAAGGTATTAGAATGGATGACCTCTGAAGTCATCCTATCTAGACATATGACTTATGGGCTTCTGTTACATCTAGTCATCATTCTTTCCTTTTTTTTTTTTTTGAGAGAAAATGTCTATTGCTACCTTTTTTTTACATTCTAATCATTTCCAAATATATCCCTTTCTTCTCTCTCTTTGTAATAAAGTAGGAAAAAAAGAAGAATATCACCCATATTTGGCAATATATATATATATATATATATATGACATTCTACACTCTGAGGCTTCCATTTCTTAGGTAAAAGAAGGGAGGTGTATATCTTCATCTATTCCTTGAGATTCAGAGGCCATTGCAATTTCACAACATCCCTTGCTCTGCTTTTTTTTCTTTTTTCCTTTTTCCTTTTTTTCTTCTTTCCTTCCTTTTCTCTTTTTCCTTCCTTCCTTTCTTCTTTCCTCCCTCCCTCCTTCCCTTTCTTCCTTCCTTCTTGCCTTTTTTATTTCATTATTTCTTCCTTCTTTCCTTTCCTTACCCCCTTTCTTCATTCTTCCTTCTTTTCTTTTTTCCCTCCTTCCTTTTCCCCCTTCATTTATGTGAGGGCCATCTCCAGTCACCCTGATCTATGTCTTACCCTTGGATGCATGTGACTGGAGAAGAGAGTGAGACTGATGATTTTGCATGCCCTGCCTCACTTAAATTGAATTCACTTTCAAATCAAGACATTGCCTTCATGATGTCATTGCTCCTCTTGAAGAACAAAGTACAAACAACAACAATCCTTTCTCAAATTCTCTGATCTCTCAATGTCCTAGATAAAATGTATCCTACAGAACTTAACTCAATATTTCAGATATTTGACCAAATGAAAGTTTAACCAAATAAAAGATAATTTCTCAGAATAGAAATAGAAAATTTTTGGTACCCTGTGATGTAGATAGTGAACAACAGAAGAATTAATTGATGACATCTGGGTATTCTTTAATTTCCTTATCTTGATTTTCAAATTAATTTTAATACCTTTTATTCTATCCTTGCATCTTACTTCTCCTGCCTCCACATACTCTTTGATACAATGACACTGGGCTTCTTGCTTTTCCTCAAACAAAATAGTCAGTTCCCAACTCTGGACATTTTCGCTGGCTATTCCTTAGGCCTGGATGCTCTACTTATTTTTTTACCTCTTGGCTCCCTTGGTTTCATTCAACTCCCAGATGAATCTTATCTTTTACATTACAGTTCTGTTGCGATCCCTTAATGCTAGTGTCTTCCTTACAATTTATCCTTTATATAGCTATTTGATACTATTTTTAAAAAAGTTTTAAACTTATGATTTCATTAGCAGAGGGGGCTCTCTCCGCCACTGCAGATAAGCAACTATTTTTCAGTTCTAGAGTGTTAGAGGGATGCCTGGAACACTGAGGATTAAGTGACTTAAACAGGATCATACAACCGTTATGTGGAAGGGAAAGACTTGAATCTGAGTTCTCCTGGTTTTTAGGCAGGTTCTATATCCACTACATGGTATTGTCTCTTCTTTGTCTATAAGTTGGGTTCATTTATAATTTTATCAACTTTCTTTTTCCTTAAATCTAAGCTTATCGAAGGTCAGAACTGAGATGTCAATGTTTTGAATCATCCTTTCTGTGCCTCTTGTATGACCATCCATATCTTGCCTCTTAGCATTTTAACTGACTGTACCCCTTGCCTACAATTCTCTTCTTCATCATCTCTACCCCCTGGCTTCTTTGACTTACTTTAAGTCTCAGCTAAAGTTCAACCTTATGCAAAAGCCTTTCCAAGTCTTCTCTTATCTTAATGCCTTCCCTTTGAGATTATCCCCAGTTTATTTTGTATTTATCTATTTTGTAGCTAGTGCTTTGTGCATTGTTTCCGCCATTAGGCTATAAGGGTAGGAACCATTTTTGTCTTTCTTTGTATCCCCAATGCTTAGCGTGTTTCCTGGCACATAGTAGGAACTTGATAAATGTTTACTGACTTACTGTCCTTCCCTGATTAAATAGTCATCCTCCCTGGGAGGGAAAACGATTGCAAAACAAGAGATAAGCAGTTCTCAATTTTCTCCAGTCATCATCTCATCTCTCTCCCTCTACAACTTGGATTCCACTCCTGTCCCCTGGTTCTTTTAGATGAGTTTTGCTTTATCTTTCTGGGATCCAGGTGCTATAGGCCAATTAGTGACCATCTCCATACCAGGCATATACTACCTTCCTCCTTTATTTATATTGCTTTTCCTATTTGAATGCAAACTCTTTGACCATAGGACAATCTTCCTAGCTTGAATTTATAGAGCTGAGTACAGTGCCTAATACACAGTAAGATCTTTTTTTTTTTGCCTTTTGGAGGGTGATTGGGGTTAAGTAACTTGCCCAAGGTTACACGGCAATTTTTTTTGTGTGGGTGTTAAGTGTCTGAGGCTGGAACCGAATTCAGGTTCTCCTGAGTCCAGGGCTGGCACTTTTACTCACTGTGCCATCTAGCCACCCCATAGTAAGATCTTAATAAATGTTCTATCATTAGTCTCTCTCTCTTTCTCCCTCTCTCTGCCTCTTTTTCTTTTTTCTCTCTCATTTTCTCTCTTCCTTCTTTCCTTCCTTTCACTATTTATACCTCTTCAAGCAACTCTTTCACCCCAAATACCAGTTCTTATACACTCCATGTTTATCCTGTAAGATCTCTTTCTCCCAACACAGATTTAAAAAAAATACTCTCTTGTCCTTGATGATTATTTTTGGAAGTTTTACCTTCTTATGCATATTAATATTCCTGATACTGTTCTTTACAATGCCATGTCACCTTTTTTTGTCTTTTTGGAGGGGAGAAGGCAGGGTAATTGGGGTTAAGTGACTTGCCTCACCATTCTGGCTCAAGCCTTTTAATGAAAGCTTGTCTGTACTATTGCAGTAATAACAATACCTAACATTTATCTAATACTTACACTGGTACAGTGCTAAGCACTTTACAATTATATTCTCATTTTATCCTCACAATAATTCTGAGGAGGTGCTATTATTATTGCCATTTTGTAGATGAGGAAAATGAGGCAAACAGATGTGAAATTACTTGCCTGCAGTCACAGCTAGTAAATGTCTGAGATCAGATTTGAATTCAAGTCCTTACTCTAGGCCCAGTGTTCTATTCATTGGACCACCTACCTGCCCCCAAAGTTTCCACTAGCTACTTTTTCTCCTTGCCACCAACTTCAACCCTTGTTAGCCATCCTTCATACAGCTACTCAAGTAATTTTCCTAAAATTAAAGCTATGATCTTGCCACTCTGCTCAATAATTTTCAGTAACTCTCCATTTCGTGTAGGATTAAATGAAAATTCTTTAACTGGCATTGAAGGCTCTGCCTAATCTGCCTCTAACATACCTTTCCTCTTTAATTCACAGTCTTCTTCTTTTTGCACTCTATGTTATAGCCAATTTGGACTTCTAGTGATTTCCTAGACTAAGCATTCCCTCTCTACCTTCTTGCACAAACACAATCTGTGTCCTTTTCCAGGAATACAGTTAACTCGTTGAACCTGATTTAAAAAATTCCTGTCTTCTTATCATATAGTTAGGTTAGTCATCGCTTATCCATGAGCACCTTCAGATACTCTTTCTTTACCCCTTCAAATTTCCTTGCATTAAACTTAACTGTGAGAAGTAGTGTGGCGCCATGTGCAGTCAGCTTTGGAGGCAAGAAGAGCCAGATACAAGTCTGACACATTTCAAGTCATTACACTGTGCAAATCACTTGATCTCTCAATGCTTCAGGCAACTCTCTTGAGATTATAATTTATAAATTGTATTGCATCATATCATATCATTTCGTATTGTATAGTATCATATCGTATTGGTTAAGGGTATTTCCCTCTTGGGAGTTTCTCCCATTAATGAACCAAAGTCTGAACGAAAAAGCAACAAGAACAGACAACAACAACAAAACAAAAGCCTTCTCTATGCACATTTCTCTGTGTTCTTCCAATGGAACATGAACTCCTTCCTGGTAGAGACTGTTTCATCTTTGACTCCATATCCCCAGAAGCAAACACAGTGACTAGGAGGCACTAGTTCTTGCAAGATACTTATTTCCTTTTCTTCTAGGGGCTTATTTTAGGCAGCGTGATATATACTCTACAAATGAGTGAGGATTACTAGCTCTAGACCTAGATCTGCCACTAATCCAGTGTAGGATTACAGGGAATACTCTTAACTACTCTGAACCTCAGAGTCCTATTTGTGTTTAAAATAAAGACGTTTGATTAGATGATTAACAACATTTCCTCTAAATTTAATATCATTTGTGGTATGATTTTATTAGTAATTCTTTTTTTCATTTAACAACAACAAATGAAAAAACAAAACCAAACCAGTAGTGGAAAGAATACTCTACTTGGAGTCAAAATACTTGGACTGGGACCCTACTCATTTGCATAGTAAGTCTTTTAATAACTTTTCAAATTTGTCTGATGTTCAATTTCTTCACCTGTAAATAATATGTGTTACTAATTATACTGTTTAGTTTTCCATCCTTTGCCAGACTCAAAGACCTGGGGCTAGCCAGAGAGCAGCACACTAGGCCCTGACTTTGCACTACGGCAGGTTGTAGTCACTAGGAGACTTCTCCTTCAGGATGGCGGGGACAGGGCCAGGCTTCTTATTCTGGAAGCTGGCCATAGTTTTGGAAAAGCTTTGATGGAAAAAAGAGAAAAAAGAAATAAGGGCTGGTAAGGAGGGGGACAGTTGGCGAGGGCTTGGCCTTGCAGAGGGATATATTGATATATCACACTTGATGATGTTTAATACTTATCTGAGAATTCAAATTTCTGTCTTTTTCATTCTTTAACACTGAGAAAACCATTTATGAATAAAAAAATTTAAAATCTGAAAAAACAAAAAACAGAAAAAAATAATTATACTGTTTACCTCACAAGACTTTTGGAAGGATCAAATATATAATTCTTGAGTATTTTTGTGTAAATTGTAAAGTGCTAGAGAAAAGTGGGGCATTATTATAATAATAGCTAACGTCAATATAGTGCTTCAAGAATTGCAAACAAAGCATTTTACAAATATCACGTTATTTTTATGTTCACAATGACCCGTGCTATTTATATCCCCACTTTACAGATGAAGAAACTGAGACAGAGAGAGGATCACATAGCTAATAATAATAAATAGTGTCTGAGGCTGGAGTGGGATCCAGATCTTCCTGGTTCTAGGTCCAGAACTCTATCCACTATATTCAGCACTTATCCATTGTATCCACCACTTGGATGATGATGATGACGATGATGATGATTCCCCTACTGATGCCCTATTCAGATGAATCATTATGGCATGGAAATGATCCTGAATTCTTGGTAGTGTGGTCTAAGTACGGTAACATCCTACCAAGTTCGAAAGGTTTTGAATATATACTCATCGACAGACTATCATCTGTTGTCCGAGCTAATTTCACTGATGCTCAATACCAGATTTGTTTGCTGCAGTGTGTTGGCTATCTTTTTTGGTCTGCAGCAACTCCCAAAGAGCAATTTATAATTTCCCTAGCACTTGTGATCTTAATTACTGGATGCAGTACCCATACAGATTCTTCAACTGTTGCAGTTATTATTATCATTATTCTTATCAGCAACAGTTTTATTTCATTTTTTTATTATGATTTTGCCTTAATTTGTTTGATGACATTCAAATGAAAATAACCACTATGCAACAATTATTCTTTTATGTATACTGATTTTGGACTATTGTGAAGGCATACAAGATAATTTTTATTATTATTATTTTGGTAATTAAAGGGAAGTGTAGGGATGCAAACTCATTTTATCTTTTGTAGACTTACTGAAAGCAAATTATGGTCAAATAAATCCAATAGCAGACAGGATGATAGAAATGATATATCATCTTCCTAAGACCACATAGTTTTTACTTCTTCTGATTGGACTCTTTATATTTAGAGCTTTTCATTTCACATCATTTATATTTCATGAGGGTTATAATAACATTACTAAAAACTTATTACTTTTTTATGGGTTGATACTATAGCTGGCTTATCATGACTGAATTTTATCAGTAATTGTACTCTGATTCTAATATATCTTTTGTTGAATTCCCAAGGATTTCTGGGAGTTTATTTTTTATGTTATTATGTGAAGAATATCCAGTTTCTAGTGCATAATTCTGACTACTTGATTGTGACTTTCTAGGTAGCTGCTAAATTTGCACAATCTTCAATGATGTGTTTTCTTTGCAAAGGTTTCTTGGAGTGTTAAGCCAAGGATCCTTACGAGTAAAGTTTCTGTAACTTCCAGTAGCAATGACTGCATCTTGCATTGTTTTTGTGGACCTTTATATTTTGAAAACAAATCCGCTATTTAATCAACACATCTTTGTGGTCATGTTTTCAGATGAGTTCATATGTATGTCATCCATGCAGAACATTTTTATTCCATGATTATATTTTAGCTGTTTCATAGACTCCACTCAAGGATAAAATGTTAGATTCAATAAGTTCAATGGTATTTATCTACTATCTGTTTTAAATATTGCTCTATAAGGTGCTGACTATTCATAAAAAATTCTATGGAATAATAATAATGGTGATGATGATGATAACAGCTCTTTGAGGTTTGCAAAGCATTTCAAATATGTTACCTCTTGATCCTTACAACAACCTTACAAGTGAGGTAATTTTGCAGATATGGAAACTGAGGCTAAGAAAGGCTAAAAGATTTGCTTAGTCATACAACTGGAAAATATCTCAAGTAAGACTTGAATTCAGGTCTTGATTACTTCTTCACCACCTAGTTACCCTCATTTAACCTGGGCGTGATACAAACAGAAGAGCTATCAATATTCTTTCTTCATTTTGTTGAAGGATTATTATCTGCTATGGGATGGTGGGTGCTATATTTTGTTAATATAGTCTGAATATTGAATGTTTTCTGTTCTTCCTTCTCTTCCTTTGAAAATGCAGAAATATTTTTATTATTAATTACAACATTACATCTTAGATTGTTCATCTTGGTTGATATACCAAGATATATGTTTGGACAATTGGGCAGAAATTGAAATGAGGCAAGTGAAAAAAAGATTTTGATTGTCACAATTTAGTTGGCGCTATTCTCCTGTGTGCTACCAACCTGCGAATATGAGGTGATGAAGAGAAGAGACAGATTGGGCAAACGAAATCATGTAGTAACTCACTGTAAATATGTACTGTGATGCCCTTGGAATTTTGAAGAGGTGATGGAGTCATCTTAATAGCAAGAACAAGAAATAAACAAAGGACTTCAAATAAAATCAGGTCATGCAGTTTGTAATTAACTTCTTATGTTTCTGTCATTTATTACTAATATCAGAGA
Organism: Petaurus breviceps papuanus; assembly: GCF_028583685.1. Taxonomy (NCBI): domain Eukaryota; kingdom Metazoa; phylum Chordata; class Mammalia; order Diprotodontia; family Petauridae; genus Petaurus; species Petaurus breviceps. Next base: position 11,061,174 of record NW_027187327.1, read on the forward strand.
CAGAAAGTCAAGACTGCTTGAAATTTTCTTTAATTGCCTTTTTAGAGGGGCTGTAGGGGCTAGAGAATACAGTATGCTGATTTCATTGGTGTGGAAAACTCCCTCTGTTTCATTGATCCTCTACAAATTTTCGTCTTAAAGAGATTCCTAGGGCACTGGGAAGATGTCTGAAGGTGTTGAGAAGGCATTATGATTAAATGATGTAAGAAACAAGACCAAACCCAGGTTTTCTTTCACTCTAAACTCAGCCATTTATTCACTGTCACACTACCTTTCTCGTTTTTCCAAATTATGCCAAAATCTTTATTCTCCTTTCTGTTAATAACTCCAAAAGTGTAATTATACTGCTAAAAAATCCTGGACTTTTGAAGTTTTTTTCCCCTCCAGTCTATGAAGCATGAGGGTTACTTAGGGATGCACCTGGAAGTAAAATAGAGGAGGGAATAACTATCCTGTCTCCCATCCAACTTCCATTTGTTTATGAGTATGTTTATTTCCATCTTTTTGTGTTTATTCTTTCCTTATCTAAAGAAAATTTATTCCATGGTGGATATTTAAATACTCTTGGTGACCCTGTGATCATGCTTCAAAGGGCCAAGCCTTCAAATGGATGCCTGCAAGGGATACGAGGTATAGGAGGTAGGCTATGGTGTCCCATAGCCATCCATTATTGGATCTTTTTTGCATATATTATTTTTCCCTTTAAAATAAACTGCTCACAGTTACAGCATTGTCAATATCTTATTAATTGTACATTTGCTACCCAGAAAGGATAGCAGAACATTTGCTTTGGCACATAGTCTCTGGGCACTGAGTTCCTAGAATCTTATTTAATGGAGTAAGATAGCTTTAATATTTGGCAAGGAAGTGCTCAGACTGAGGAGCCAGAAGAGAAAGAAGAAAGAAAAAGAATGCCAAATGCTGTTTGTTTCATTGTTGTTGTTTTTTACTGAAGAAATTATGGACTTCTAGGTTTCAAGTTTTTAAAATTCCAATGGTTTATTTTTTCCTCAAAATTATAGAAATTATGTAACAATGGCTTACAAATATACAGTGATTTTGATGCTATAAATCTCTTACTACACATTATTTCATTGGAATATGACACTGCACCAGAGTTTGTACAATTATAATTATTGTTGTTTGGTCATTCAGTCATGTCTGACTCTTCATGATCCCATGAGCCATAGCATACTATTTTTCTTCTATTTCCTACTATTTTCCATTGCCTTCTGTTTTCCACTATCTCTTGAAGTCTGTCCAAATTCATATTCGTTATTTCCATCTCATCCTCTACCTTCCTCTTTTCCTTTTCCCTTCAATCTTTTCCAGCATCAGGGTCTTTTTCAATGAGTACCGTCTTCTTGTTATGTGGCCAAAGTATTTAGGCTTCAGTATTTCACCTTCCAGTAAACATTAATTAATATAAGTACAGACTGTTTTGTTCTCCTTGCTTTTCAAGGGACACTCAAAAGTCTTCACGAGGAACATAATTTGAAAGTGTCAACTTTCTGGCACTCAGTTTTCCTCGCAGTCCAACTCTAACAGCCATACATGACTATTGGAAAAATCATAGCTTGGAATATAGGGATCTTTGCTGACAAGGTGATGTCTTGCTTTTTGGTGTACTGTACATATTTGCCATAGTTTTCCTACCATAGAGTGTATTTTAATTACATGGTTGCAGTTGCTGTATGTGGTGATATTTGAATCAAAGAATAAAATCTGACACAGCTTCCATTTCTTCCCCCTTAATTTGCCAGGAAGCAAAAAGACCAGTTGCCAAGATCTTAGTTATTTTAATATATACATTAAGCTTCAAGCCAGCTTTTATCCTCTCCTCTTTCACCCTCAACAAGAGGTTTCTTAATTTCTCTTCACTTTCTGTCACCACAGTTGTACTGTCTACATATGTAAGATTGTTTATATTTCTCTTGGCAACCTTAATTATGGCTTTTGATTCATCCAGACTGGAATTTTGCATGATGTAGTATGTATATAAGTTAAATAAATAGGGTAACAATATACAGACTTGTCAAATACCTTTCCCAATACTAAACCAGTAATCTTTCCATGTTTAGTACTAGCTATTGCTTTTTAACCCACATACAGGTTCCTTAGGAGCCTGCCACATTTTGTTGTGATCTACTCAAAGTACATACTGTAGCTAAGGAAGCAAAAGCATATTTTTCCCTTGAAACTCCTTTGCCTTCTCCATAATTCAGTGAATGCTGGCAATTTGGTCTCCAGTTCCTCTTCCTCTTTGAAAACTAGCCTGCTCTTTTTCTAATTCTCAGGTGACATATTACTGAAGCCTAGTTTACAGAATCTTAAACATAATCTTGCTGGCATGTGGAATGAGTGACATTGGTAATTTGAATATTCCTTGGTATTGCCATTCTTTAGGATTATGACACAAATTGATCTTTTCCAATTCAGTGTCAACAGTTGTGCTTTCCAAATTTGCTGGGATGTTGAGTGCAACACTTTAACAGCATCATGTTTTAGGTTTTTAAATAGGTCAGCTAAAATTCTGTTACCTTTATTATTAACAATGCTTCCTAATGCCCAATTAACTTCATTCTCCAGGATACCTGACTATAGATCAGTAAGCACAACATCATGATTATTGGTGATGTTAAGATCCTTCTCATAGAGTCCTTTTGTGTATTCTTGTTATCTCTTCTTAATTCTTCTTAATTAAGATCTTTAATGAATACTTGCCCTTCATAACCTCTCCCCATCCCTTTCAAGTCTCCTAACACTTTATATCCCCATAAGTGCTCTGAGATCCAGTGACTCTGGTGTCTTTGCTTGTGAAACTCCAGCTCCTCTCTCTTTGCTGTAAAGATCAAGCCAAGATGGCAGCATATAAGCAGGAGAGCTCCATATGCCCCCTCCATAACCACCTCAAATACCTATAAAAATAGATTCTAAACAAATTCTAGGGCTACAGAACCCACAAAGTGACAGACAGAAACAAACCTCCAATTGAAGACAACATGGCAAGCTGACAGGAAGGGTCCATCACAGCAAGCTTGGACCTAAGCCCAGCCCCAAGTAAGGCAGAGGTTTTAGTCTCAGTGCAGGAATGACCAGCCCCGGATGAAGGGACTTCCAGGAGAGTGGATCACCAGCAGCTGTGGTGGTTTCCAGAATTATCAACCCATAAATGTCAAAGACAAAGTGAGAGGTCAGTGTGGACTTTGTGGGAACAGGGGGTACAGGACTGTGATCTGCCCTCTGCTCCCTAAAGGGAGAAGTGGCTGAGGCATGGCAGCCACCACTATATGGCTGCTTCAGAGCTCCTGGCTTGAAGATTGTACGGGGACCAAGCTAACACTCTGAGGCATAATTGCTCTTGCTCTAACCTGGTTGGATCTTGATTGCTGTCTTGGGAGGAGGTGCTGAGTGTAAATCCAGCTTCAGGTCCTTCTGACTCCAGGACCAGTGCTCTAGAGAATCACTGCACCACCTAGCCAAACCAATACCACTAGCTTTTAACAATGAAATATTTTATAAAGAGAGTTCAAAGCCAGAATAATAACAGAACAGTTCCAGCTACAAATTCTGGTTATATTCTTCTATCCCACCCAGTATCTATGGTGAAGAGTGGGTACAAACTCATAGAAATCTTGTAGGGTAGCAGATGAGATGTGCCTGAGATAACTCTGAACTGAAAGCCTTGAATGTCCTTGTTTTCCTTTGGAATGGTCTGTAGCAAAAGTCACCTGCTATACCAAGATGCGTCTCTGATGGCTGCTCCATGTGAACTGATCCTTGATTGAACTTTAAGACAGTATTACATTCTTTTAACAAAAGCAGTTTCCCCAAGCCTGAGATCCATAGAGCTGTTCAAGCCTTCTCTCTTGGCTAGGCTGTAAGCAGTTCCCCTTCTCAAGCCATAAGTGGAAGTAAAGGACAAGATAGATAAACTTCCTCTTTCCAAAGTCAGTTCTATTAAGCATCAGAGGATTCTTCTTCCTCCAAACTACTCTGAGTAGCAAATCTTTTCCTCCAATTTGCTCAACACCTTGCAGCTGATGAAAAGCCTGTCTTCTTCCAAGAAGGTCTCCCAGCAGGTAACTCAGGGGCTAACCTCCCCTTTCCAAGATTAATTGAATTATTTCTCTATGAGTCACTTGGTAATCTCTACCCAGATTTTCTTTAAGCAGTGAGCAGTCATCTCTTTCTTAGCCCTCTACTCAGCTGGGATCAAGTGAATTTGCTTTTCTCCTTTCCCTTCTCTCTCCTTCCTCTCATTTCTTGGCTTCTGTCTTTTCTGCTTCTGTTTCTGTTCTGTTTCTTTGATTTTTGATTGATTTTTCTCTCAAAACTCTGTCCTTGTATAAAGTGAGCAGCTTCTCTTTTAGGAATAGAAACCAAAAAATTTATATTCTGTTGGATGTGCCATTAATAGGCAATATACATTTGTCCCATATTTCCCAAAAAGTTCTACTTATTAATCTTTACAAATATCACTTTAAAATTCTTCTAGTAGTTACATGTAAATTAACTGCTGAGAAACAAAATACTTCAATCATCTTCATCTTCAATAAATACATTTTTCCTCTAAAGATGCTTTCTTTCAGGCCCTTTCTGACCTGTCCTTGTTTCTGTCCCTTTTCTTCAGTAAAACCATGTCCATATCTTAAAGGGGTAATATTTCACTTGAGATGGAGAATGTGATGTATAAAAAGTTTGAGGGATATATTTTCTGGAGAATCACCTTATTAATCATGCTAGCAGATAATAAAAGGGGTCAGTGACACTCTTGAATGTCAAAGATTCCTCGTGGAACTCACCCAATGCTTATATGCCCTTGGAAGAGTGTGTGTTACAGTGGGTAGAAATCAATTCTGATTGGTTAAGAATTAATGAGATGGGTGGCTAGGTGACCCAGTGAGTAAAGCACTGGCCCTGGAATCAGGAAGGCCTGAGTTCAAATCCCATCTCAGACACTTAACACTAGCTCTGTGACCTTGGGCAAGTCACTTAACCCCAATTGTCCTGCTTTCTCCCCTCCAAAAAGGAAAAAAAAATCAAAATTCAAAAAAGAATTAATTAGAGACAAAGTACGGAGTCTGAATGCAGATTGAAGCAAACTATTGTTCTCTCTCTTTTGTATTTTTTTGTCCCTTATTTCTCATTATTCACTCCATTGGTTGTAATCCTTCTTTGTAACTTGACTAATATTTAATATGAAGATATCTGTGGAACCTATATTTGACTGCATGCAGCCATTGTGGGGGGGAAGAGAGGGTGGAGGAGATTTTGAAACTCAAGGGATTGTGTAACTGAATGCTGTAAACTAAAAGTATATAAATAAATTTTAAAAAATCAACAACAAAAAATAATTAATGAGAGAAAGAATACTATGATGAGAGGTGAGCTTATTCCAATAAAGGTCTGGAGGATGTGGCTTTGATCACTCATTCTTGATGAAAGAGACATCCATACCTATATCAACCTGTCCGGGGTAATCTAGACAAAAGAGGCAATCCATTTCTACCAAGACCTGCCTGACTAAAACACAATTGCCTATCAATTTACCTAACCTAAAATTTCTTTACCTTTTGAACAGGTCTGTTTTCCCAGTGGGTGAATCTGCCTAAGATTTCATCTCTTTATCAAAGGCTGACTGAATAATCTACAGGGGCTGAGGAAAAGGAAGGGGGGAAATCTTAGTCCTAATTCAATAGGAGATAAATAATCATTTCTCCCAAGAAATTCAAATAACTGTTCAATTCAATAGTTTAGAAATATTCCCCACCACTTGGATTTTATTCAGGACAACTAATTTCCTGAAGAAAAGGTTTAAAAAATAAACCATATCTTTTACAGACTGTGAAGTGTGTGTGATAGAAAGAAGTTATATGGCATTATCCTTGACAAGTTCAGATGTTAATGCATGGAGATGTGTCAATGACTAAGCACTTGGAAACACAGAATTAGTCCTATGGACTACTAACACATGGTACTATAAAACCTGCAAGACTTTTTTAGCTAACCTGACCTTTTTTTTATTCTTTTTGCCATGAGTTTTGTGGCCCTGGCTGAAGCTCCAGTCCCTGCACAGCTGCAGAGAACATGCAGTAATTATAATAACTCACATTTTTATGGCACTTTATTATGGTTTACAAAATGTTTTCTTAATAGCAAATCCCGTAGCATACTTTTCCTATTTTTAGTATAATAAAACTTAATGAAAACCTGGGCATTATGCAGGAAAGTTCACTCAGTTTTGAACTTTTGAACATGTTGTGTTCCTGAGGTTCTTTTGCAAATCATCATTTGGAAGAGAGAATGTGTTTCCTCACAAATGAAACATCATAAATGTCCTTGGGTTCCCAGATCTGCAACAAGACCTTTGACTCCATGATGCAGCTGAACTGATCCCCAATGAGATCTGAGTTTTTCTAAACTCTGATCATGAGTCCCTCCAACCTCTAAGGGAGCAATATGGGATCTGACTGGAAGCTACAGTGACAGTTCAATGCAAAGCCAAGCACTAGCAGCTTTCCAAAGGACTGCTGCTGTGAACAGCTTCAAGGTTCTGATTACAAAGTATAGTGAACTCTCTATTCAGTAACAAACTAAGACAAAACATTCACAGATATCAAAGTACAGCATTCATAATGTTATGGCATAACAACTTATCATTAAAATGATCACATAGTTTTCACCAAAGTGGTCACATAATTTTAAACAAAGTACATTCATTTACTCAATCATTTAGTAAATTCTTAATTCAATTACAAAGTACAAAGGTCAAAATCCTCCACCCCTAGGCCACATTGTCTTAATCTCTTCAATCAAAATGCCTTCTTTCTTCTTAATTGGAGAAGTCCTTAATTCAGTCATCTAAATGTAAAGGTCAAAGTTCTCCACCCATAGGCCACAGTAAATAACAATCTTTTCAGTTTTCATTAAATACCCAAGGAGAGCTCTTTTCATGTTGAGTTGAGGCTGGCTCTCAGCTTCTATGGTTCCAGCTCCTGCCCAAATCTATCCAACTGTCACCTGAGTTCAAAGGCAGAGAGCTCTCAGTTCCTTGTCCAGCTCCATGTGCAGTTCCTGTTCCATATTGAAGTTCACAGTGTCTAGTCCACTTAAAGTCCTTCACAGATTCTGTTCCTGGGAAGACAAAGCTTAACAAAGCCACAATAACATTCATTCATTTCTGGCACCATTATCAATTCACTTTCTGCCTGTGAGATCAACATAGACTTAACAACAAGGTCTGAGAAATCAACACAAATCATCAGTATAGTCCCAGCACCTCTGAAAAAATCAGTAAGACCCTCCCCCAGGATTTCTGTAAACATACAACAAGAAAATCCTCTTTCAGGGCTTCTGAACCAACAACAAGGTCCCAGGGCTATTGTAATAATAGCAAAGTCCCCTATCAGCATACACATCTGACAAAGTAACATCAAAATAGACAGACAAAATACTGGCACCACAGTCATACTTCCTCCCAGTTCTCCACTCTTCTCATTTCTCAGTTCTTCTCAATTCTCAGAAGTTCTAAGGATCCTAAAAGTTTCCTCTCTCTCAGAAATTCTCATTCCGCCAGTTCTGGCTGGCTCTCAGAATTTCCCAATTCAGTTCTCAGAAGAAGTTCTGGCTCTCTAGCTTGGGCTTTTCCTTATATATGGTATTAGCTCCTCCCTGTTCCACCCTTTCTGTTACATCAGCAACTTTCTCCCACTGTGGGATTCACAAGTCCTGGATCTTAATACTTGACACAATCATGAACTTGAAACAAGGTGCTAAGTACCTGTTTGTTTGCCAATACAAGGGTCATGAAGATTTTCAAATTCCCATTCCCATTACTTTCAGTTGCTGTAGTAACTTGGGTGAAGGGTTTCATGGAAAGTGGCACCATTTAAATAGTGGGGAAAGTGGTGTAGTGGCAGATCTGATATCTGTAGCTCTAGCAAGTGCAATAGGAGGTAAAGGTGTGAGCTAGGGCTCTTGGAGTCTCCATAGAATTTCCTCTGACAGCTTGGGGAGGATTCTAGTACTTGGAAGTTTGCAGTTGTATGTGTGGATAATTCCTGCCTTGAGTAGTTTTCAGCAGGGGATTACCATAGATCTGCTTCCTCCCTGATTCGTTTAAATGGATATATATATAAGTAAAATTTGGTCATTCAATAATCTTTTAATTCCATTTTTTCTTTATCTTTGTCATGTAAATGAAATTTATAGCTAAACAGATAGAAACCCTGATCCTTTAAATATTACCTATTTATGGGAATTATCTTTTTTTTTACATTTAGGAAGATCCCCCCCCACCACCACGTTTGCAAAAAAATCCTAAAACATCATTTAATACAATCTTACTATATGTCAAAAGTAGCTAAGCAATGGGGATGCAAATACAAAAGTTAAGACAATTCCTACCCTCAAGAAGCTTAAATTTTAACATTCTAGTAGAGGAACAAACACTTCTGAATGACTGTATTTTGATTTAAAAATTTGCTGGGATGTTAAATGGAGCCCTAACTGAGTGGGTTGACATACCTTTTCCATTAGTAATGGTATTATTGCTTTGATTATGATTCCAGAACTAAAAACAGTGGACAGAACAAAGATCTTCTAGCAGCCTTTACTTTGGTGGCAAAATAGCTGGTGAGAACATGACTGGGGAGTACAGTGAGCCATGACTAGGGTCAGATTAGATATGGTGGGTCATTTCAGTTATTTACCCATCAGATTTAGTGATCTTTGGGGACCCTAGGGCAGAAGTTTGGAGTTGGAAGGATCGAGATGACTTTTATTTCTTTTTCTAACTATAGCTAATATGTATAATTTAAATGGAAGCATCATCATAATGACAGTTTAAAGAGCTCTCCTTTAGTTCCCTAAGCATAGCTCTTAGATACAACAGCAGCATCAGGAATAAATTTCTTAAATGGAAATTTCTCAGCTTTATTATCTAGGTTATATAATATTCTACCCAGAACAAATAATTTTTAAAAACTCCTTTATGATGAAAACAAAAGGTTTTAAGAACAGATAAAGTTATTTAATTTTGGACATTTGTGGTGACTTTTGTGATTATGAACACAATGGCTTCTTCTATAAAAAAAGAAACTAAGAATTGAACTATTCCAAGGCACCTCCTTATAGTGCCATGAGAAAGCTTGTGATATTTTGTTACGGTGAGAAATCTGAGATGACCTCAGAAGGTTCTGGCGTTGCCCAGATTTAGATTTAGGGATTTAGATTGGATAACTGGGGAATTGAAGGGATATGTGTTCATTGCAAAAGTTTTAATCTTTGTCCTTAAAAGTCTGTGAAGCTGTCTTCACAAAGAGTACCATCCTGCTCTGGTGGTAGCAGGAGCATGAAATATCTCTGGGATGAATCAATATAAAATTGAGGAAACTCTTGACAAGACTAAACAACTTAAAGAAAGCATTGCATTTTCATGGAATTACCACCAATGTTCTGTTCCCCTAAGCATATGAATATGGGATGTATAAAGTGAGACAGTGGACATTGTCTTCATTTTAAAAAATCCAAATAGTGTATTAAAAGTATTTTAGGTACTGACATACAAAAACAAGTTTTATATAAATGGACATATTAATAAGCAACAAGGTATAGCTGTTCTTCCTCCTCCATACTAAAAAGCATAAAAGCTTATTAAGGGTCAAACAGTATCAAATGTACAGGTTTCATAACCATTTGAATCAGGGCTTCACTAGTTTTTGCTAAGATATACTGGGAACATTAAGTATGGAATGGGGAATTGATGTGACATTTCATTGTTTTCTTCTTTAGCTTTCCTCATCCAAACCTCAAAAGGGAAGAGACCATGGCTGCCCAAGCATCAGGGAGATATATTTCATCATTTATTAATAAAATGAGGACTATATTTCACCTATCTAGTCTAAATTTTTGTGGTATTTCTGTTGCATTTGACTTCTAAAGTAGTTGATCTATTTGAATAACTTTTGGTGACCTAATGGATATTTAGATATATGTTAAGTTCAATTAATATTTTTCTATCATTTTGAAATAAAATCACAGTTAGTAAGTGCTTTCAAATAGATAAAATATTTGTAAGTGTTATTGTTGTGGTTCAATGTCAACGGGGAGAAGATTTCCAATGAAGTACCCCAGGGATCTGTGTTTTAATTGGGCATTGAATTGATAAGATTTTTGGCTACTTTAACTATCTACTTTATAGCATTGTCATAATTGTATAAATAGTACTGGTTCTGCTCATTTTATTCTGCATCAGTTCATAGAAATTTCCCCTGAATCATTTCTTTCATCATTTCTTATAGCACAATGATATTCCAATTTGTAATAGGGCTCTGACCAACGAATCTCCATTCCCAAACATACCAGTAGAAGAGACTGGAAATTGTGCTCCTGGGAAGATGTGAAGTACAGTGGACAAATCATGTCACCAAATACAGAACATATGTAGGTGGGTCCTGATAACATATGAAAAAAAATCAAGCTTTTTGACTGGCTGCTGTACCACAACCGAGAATTCATTCAAAAGGTATTAAGTAATAAAGGGATTTGTTTTTTCCTCACTGGCCAGAATTGAGGCAAGAAGGTACAGGCTGCCATGGGGCTTTAGAGGTTGGGAGAAAGGGTCCTGTCTTACTAGGAACTGGCATGAAGCTGAGTACATGGACCTGCTGCTGTTGGCAGAGCTGACAGTAGCAACAGTGGCAGTGGGACTCTGCTGCTAGCTACGTATTTCCTCTCTAGACCCAAGATGTATCCCATGACATATCATGTGGCCTCAGTTCTTTGTCTCTTTGCATTTGTTTTTATCTTCAGTTTTTGATGGGATATTAGAGATAGATATGACCTCACAAGCTTAAAAAAGTTGGAATACTGAAAGGCATGAAACTAGACACTGGAGTCTATTCCCGAATTCACTAGAAGACATAATAGGTAGCATAGTAGAAAAGGCCCAGAGGAATGACTTGTTTAACTCAAACTAGTGGTAGTTGAGATTTAGACTCTTGCAGTGACTATACCATATTTAGAAGTCAACTTGTTGGAATAAATGCTTTGCAAAAACTGCTACAGTCACTACATACAGTTAAAGTAATTCTTCCTGGTGCCCTGGAGTATTGGGAAGGAAATGTTTATACTTCTGTTCTTTCTATATCTTCTCAGCAAATATACCTTTGTAAGTGTTAATTGGTTAAATCATACTGGTGCATTAATCACTGGTATTCAAATGGGAGAGGGACACACTGGAATAGGGATTTGAGTCAATAGCATTTGAGAAAGATATTCCCACTGCTTCTTGGGGGTTCTTCTGGAACCTTAAGGTTGGGGGAGCTAACATTATCTTAGGAGATGACTCATTAGTGTGAGTGGTAGTTGGGTTGAGGATCTCCAAAACTTTATGAAGTTTCAATTTTTCATATACTATAATTTATTCAAACTTTCCTCAGTTGATGTGCACTCAGTTTCTTAGTTATAATAAAAATATGCTAGTACAAATATTGCATATTTTGGTACTTTACTCTTAATTTCTTTGTGGTTATATCCTTAGGAATGGTATTACAGGGTCAATGTACATGTACAGTTTAATGACTTAGTGGGAATTGTTCCAAATTGCTCTCCAGAATGATCAACTCACAGCTTTATTATCCAAGCATTAGTATTCCCACAGTTACTTCAACAATTGCATTTTTCTGTTTTGTTGTAGGTACTAATTTTTTGGGTGTGAAATTGAACCTTGATGTTGTTTTGATTGGTATCTCTCTTATTATTATTGAGTTGGAAGATTTTCTCATATGATTGATAATAACTTGCATATCTGTTTCTGGAAAAAGCCTCTTTATACAGTGATCATTTATCTGTTGGAAGATAACAACTGTTATATTTTAGTCTTAACATGTTGATTCACATTTGTATCAGTTCCCTGTGTGTTTTCTCTTTATGTCTCAAACTTTTATCAGAGAAAATTATTGCATCAATATTCTCTCCATTCAACTATTTCCCTTCTTATCTTAACTATACTAATGTTATTTGTGCAAAAACTTTTCATTTTTGTGCAATAACTTTGGTTATTTTCTCTTTTATGGTCACTTCTGTCTCTTGTTTGATGAAAAATTTCTACATAGTTGTGAAAGTCTGATTCTCTTCTTTAAATTGTTAATTATAAGATCTTTTCTAATTCATATTCATTTGGAACTTATTGTGGTGTACAGTTGTATATATATATATATATATATATATATATATATATATATATATATATATATATATTGGTCTAAGCCTAATTTCTCCCAGATTACTTTTGGATTTTTCCCAGCATTTTTTTCTTGAATAGAAAGGGAGTCCTTATCTCAATATTTGGTGTCCTTGATCTATTGAACACTATGGTATTATGTTCCATTGTTTCTGGGACTTATGTACCCAATTTGTTCTATTGACCAGTTTTGCTATTTTCAATGTTAATGTTTACTGTTTTGTATTTATAACTTAAAATTTGGTACTACTAAGTCACCTTTCTTCACAGTACCTTCCCCCATTATTTCCCTTGGACATACTTACCTTTGTTATTTCAGATGAGATCTTTTCTTCTTTTTTCATGTTTATTATTATTTTTGTTTACTTTTAGTTTACAAGATTCAGTTCCACAATTCCTTGAGCTTCACATTTTCTCTCCCTCCCTCCCCCCCACCATGGCGGCATACAATCAAGTAGAGGATCTGCAAATACTTTCACATTAGACATTAGTCAGGTTATAAAGACAGATTGTATCAGGTGGAATGAAAATGGGAAAGAGGAAACAAAACCAAACAAGAAAAAGAAAAAGAGCAGGTAGTTTGCTTCAATCTGCATTCAAACTCTGTTCTTTCTAGTTTTTTCTCTAAATGTCAACATCTCTCTCCATCGTGAGTCTTTTGGAGTTGACTTATAACCTTGCATTGCTGAGAAGAGTCTAGTCTATCAAAGTTGGTCATCACACATACATTGTGTTCGTAATTGTGTACAAATTTCTCCTGGTTCTGCTTTTCTCACTCCGCATCAGTTTGTTTAAGCCTCTCCAGGTAAATATGAAGTGAGTCTGCTCCTTGTTTCTTAAAGCACAATAGTATTCCATTACATTCATATACCACAACTTGTTCAGCCTTTCCCCAGTTGATGGGAATCCCCTTAATTTCTAATTTTTTGCCACCACAAAAAGAGCTGCTATAAATATTTTGGTACATAAGGGTCTTCCTCCCAATTCTATGATCTCTTTGGGAAGTGGTATTGCTAGGTCAAAGGGTATGAAATTATTATAGCCCTTTGGGCATAGTTCAAGATTGCTCTCTAGAATGGTTGAATCAGGTCACAACTCCACCAGCAATGCATTAGTGTTCCAATTTGTCTACATCCTCTCCAGCATTTGTCATTTTCCTGTTTCATCATCTTAGCCAATCTGACTGGTGAGATGTGGTGCCTCAGAATTGTTTTGATTTGCATTTCTCTAATCAATAGTGATTTAGAGCATATTTTCATATGCTTATAGTTATCTTTAATTATTCCCTCTGGAAACTGCCTGATCAAATCCTTTGACCATTTATCAATTGGGGAATGACTTGTATTCTTATAGATTTGATTCAATTCTCTGTATATTTTAGAAATGAGGCCTTTATCAGAGACATTAGTTCTAAAAATTCTTTCCCAATTTTCCACTTCCCTCTTAATCTTGGTGACATTGGCTTCACTTGTATAGAAGCTTTTCAATTTAATGTAATCATAATTATTCATTTTGCATTTTATAATGCTCTCTAATTCTTGTTTGATCATAAAGTCTTCCCCTCTCCATAAATCTGACAGGTAAATGATTCCTTGCTTTCCCAGGTTGCTTACAGTATCAGCCTTTATACCTAGATGTACCCATTTAGACTTGATTTTGGTATATGGTGTTAGATAATGGTCTATGCCCAGTTTTTGCCATACTATATTCCACAACAGTTTTTTTCAAATAGTGAGTTCTTATCCCAAAGACTGGGGTCTTTGGGTTTATCAAAAAGTAGACTAGTATAGTCATTGACTGCTGAGTCTCATGTACCGAATCTATTCCATTGATACACTACGCTATTCCTCAGCCAGTATCAAGTAGTTTTGATGACTGCTGCTCTATAGTACAGATTAAAATCTGGTATAGCTAGTCCACCTTCCCTACCATTTCTTTTCATTAATTCCCTTGATATTCTGGAACTTTTGTTCTTCCAAATGAATTTTGTTATTATTTCTTCTAGCTCTATAAAGTAATTTTTGGTAAATTGTTAGGTATGGCACTAAATATGTAATTTAATTTAGGTAAAATTTTCATTTAAATTATATTAGCTTGACCCAGCCATGAGCAATTGATATTTTTCCAATTAGCTAGATCTGACTATATTTGTGTGAAAAGTGTTTTTTAGTTGCGTTCATATACGTCCTGGGTTTGTTTGGGCAAGTAGATTCCCAAATATTTTATGATGTCTACAGTAACTTTAAATGGGATTTCTCTTTCTATCTCTTGCTGTTTAATTTCATTAGAAATATACAGGAATGCTGAGGATTTGTGTGGGTTTATTTTATATCCTGCAACTTTGCCAAATTTATTTATTGTCTCAAGTAGTTTTTTTACTTGATTCTCTAGGATTCTCTAAGTATGTCATCAAATCATCTGCAAAGAGTGAAAGCTTGGTCTCTTCTTTACCTAATTTGATTCCTTTGATTTCTTTTTCTTCTCTAATTGCTACTGCTCATATTTCTAGTACCAGATTGCATAATAAGGGTGATAGTGGACACCCTTGTTTCACCCCTAATCTTATAGGAAATGCTTCTAGCTTATCCCCATTACATATAATACTTGTTGATAGTTTAAAATAGATGTTACCTATTATTTTAAGGAAGAGATCTACCATGTCTATGTTCTCTAAAATTCTTTTCGCCTCCTTAACTTCTTTCTTGTTTATTTTGAGGTTAGATTTATCAAGTTCAGAGATGAGGAGATTAAGGTCCCTCATTAGTATAGTTTTGCTATTTATTTCTTCCTCTAATTCCCTTAACTTCTCTAGGAATTTGGATGCTATATCACTTGGTGCATATATGTTAAGTAATGATATTGCTTCATTCTTGATGGTGCCTTTTGGCAGGATATAGTTTCCTTCCTTATCTCTTTTAATTAGATCTATTTTTGCTTTTGCTTTATCTGAAAAAAGGATTGCTACCCCTGCTTTATTTTTTTTAACTTTAGCTGAAGCATAATATATTCTACTCCAGTCTTTTACCTTTAACCTTTGCTTATCCCCCTGTTTCCAATGTGTTTATTGTAGACAGCATATTGTAGGATTATGGATTTTAATCCATTCTGCTATATGCCTCAGTTTTATGGAAGAGTTTATCCTATTCACATTCACAGTAATGATTAATATCTGTCTCTTTCCCTCCATCCTATTCCTGCCCCTGTTTGTTTTTGTTTCTTCCTTCTCCCTTCCCCTCCTTAAGGGTTTTCCTTTTTTTTTTTAAATTCAATTTTTAATTTATTAATTTGTTTGTTTCCTTTTAGTTTACAGGATTCAATTCCTTGAATTTCACATTTTTGTCCCCCTCCTTCCCCTCCCCCCCCATGGCGTCTTATAATCAAGTATAGGATCTGTAAATACTTTCACATTATACAATGGTCAGGTTATAAGGATAGATTGTACCAGCTGGAATGAAAAATGGTAAAGAGGGCATAAAATCAAATAAGAGAATGAAAAAGATCAGGTATTTTGCTTCCACCTGGATATAAATTTAGTTCTTTCTAGTTCTTTCTCTGGATGCACGTTTTTCTCTCCATCAAGGGTTTTCCTTTTGACCACCTACTCCCTCAGTATTCCCTCCCTGTGATCCCCCCTTCTTCACCTACACTTTCCCCTTACTACTATCTCCCTCCTTTCTAACTCCTCCTTCTTATTCCCCTCCTTACCCCTCCTACTGCCTATAGGGAACAATGGATTTTTATGTTTATCAGAGTATGTTATTCCCTCTTTGACCCCAAACCAATGAGAATAAATTTCATACAATGCTCCTCTCCCTTCCTCCTTTCCTTCTATTTAATGAGTTTTTGTGTCTTTTAACATTAGAATCTTAAACTTAAATGATCATGTAGATTCCTCTTTGAACCAGAACCAATGAGAATAATTTTCAAATGGTGTTCACCTCCCTCTTTCCTTCCCCTCTACTATATTATGTTTTTATGCCTCTTCATATGGCATAATTTACCTTTTTCTACCTCATCCTTTCCTTTTATACCATTACAGTTCCTTTGAACCCCTTAATAAGGTTTTTTTTAAATTATCAGATTAGTTCATTTATACTCACAGCCTCTATGTATATCCCTTTTAAAGGTCATGATAACCATGTAAATTTCAATATTGACAGGTTTCAGCTTTACATATAGGGATGCAAGCAGTTTGCCCTTATTGCATCCCATGTTATGTGCATTTTTGTATGAATGTGAATGTGTGCATGTGTTGAGTATGTGTTTTCTTTGTTTACCTTTTTATGTCTTTCTTGAGTCTTGTGATTGGAGATCAGATTTTCCATTGAGCTCTGGCTTTTTCATCAGGAAAGATTGGAAGTCCCTTATTTCACTGACTGACCATCTCCTTGCCTGAAAGATTATGCTCAGTTTTTCCAGATAGTTGATCCTTGGTTGTAGTCCTAGCTCTTTTGCCTTACTAAATAATCAAATTCCAATCCCTCCAATCTTTTAATGTAGAGGCTGCTAGGTCCCGCATAATCCTGACTGTAGTTCCATGATATTTGAATTGCTTCTTTTTTGCTGCTTGCAGTATTTTCTCCTTAACCTTGTAATTCTGGAATTTGGCTACTATATTTCTTGGAGCTTTCAATTTGGGATCTCTTTCAGGAGGGGTCCAGTGAATTATCTCTATAACTATTTTACCTTCTGATTCTAGGACTTCTGGACAGTTTTCTTTGACAATCTCTTGGAAGATGTTGTCCAGGCTGCTTTTTTCATCATGGCGTTCTTGTAGACCAATAATTCTTAGGTTATCTCTTCTGGATCTGTCAGCTGTTTTTCCAGTGAGACATTTTACACTTTCTTCTAATTTTTCAATCTTCATGTTTTGCTTGATTGACTCTTGGTGTGTCATAGAGTCCTGAGCTTCAATTTGACTAATTCTAATTTTTACTGAATTGTCTTCTTTGGTTAGTTTTTGAAGGTCCTTTATTTTTTTATTTATTAATTTGTCTGTTTGCTTTGAGTTTACAAGATTCAGTTCCCCAGTTCTTTGAGTTTCAAATTTTCTCCCTCTCCCTCCCTTCCCCCCCCCCAATAGCAGCGTACAATCAGGTATAGGATCTGCAGATACTCTCACATTAGAAATTGGTCAGGTTGAAAAGAAGTGATACAATGGATGGAATGAACAATGGGAAAGAGGAAACCAAATCAAACGAGAAAGAGAGCAGGTAATTTGCTTCAATCTGCATTCCAACTCTGTTCTTTCTGGTTCTTTCTCTGAATGTAGACATCTCTCTCCATCATGAGTCTTTTGGAGTTTACTTGTAGCCCTGCATTGCTGAGAAGAGTCTAATCTATCAAAGTTGGTCATCACATATACATTGTATCTGTAATGGCGTACAAAGTGTTCCTGGTTCTGCTCTTCTCACTCAGCATCAGTTCATATAAGCCTCTCCAGATAAATATGAAGTCCATCTGCTCTTCGTTTCTTATGGCGCAATAGTATTCCATTATATTCATATACCATGACTTGTTTAGCCATTCCCCAATTGATGGGCATCCTCTTAATTTTGAAGATCCTTTTTTAGGGAGGTATTTTCTCCAGTTCACAAATTTTAGTTTTTAAGGATTTGTTTTCTTTGGTGAGACTTGTTTTTTCCCAATTTGTACACTGTAGATTTAAATTTATCTTATACCTCTCTAATTTGGCTTTTAAAATCTTTCTTGAGCTCCTCCAAGAATGCTTTTTGGACTTGAGACCAGTTCATATTTCCTTCTGTGGTCTCAGGTGTGAGTATAGAGCCCGTGTTGTCCTCTGTATTCGGTTGTTCTTGCTCACTATAATAAGCTCTAATTGATTTCCTTGCCTTTCCCTACTCCTTATCAGCTTCCTTCTTTCCCATTGTGATTTCTTATTTCCTAATTTGTCAGGCTGGGAGTTAAGGGCCTGTTTATTGACTTTGTGTGCTGTAGCCTCTGGGTGTCTAGACTGAGGCCAAGCCAGTATTCTCAGTGTTTCTCCTGAGTTACCCTGAGGCTCACCTAGTAACCTGTGGGGGAGGGGTGGTCTGGCCACTTCATATTTCTGCCTCTATGCCCCTGGGCTACAGCTCAGGAAAGCTCAGCGGGTAGTGGCTGGCAGTGCTGGTGTCTGCGGAGTCCCCTGGTGAAGCTAAGGTCTCCCTGGGCTTGTGTTGTTAGCACTTGCTGGCTCCACCACCCTGGACTTTGGGAGCTCTTGCTGGTCAGGTGAGGTGGGGCTTGTTGGAAACCCTCCTGCCTTTCACTTTAGACTCCTTACTGCCTCAGTTATACCCTTTCTCAGCAACTCCTAAGCCTGAGGCTATTTCTGCTATTTCAGGATTTTACTCTGGGTGGTACATTTATCTCTGGGTTTTCTAGGTCAGAAAGGGGAAATTGGAGCAGCTGGAGTTGACTTTGCCATCTTGGCTTCTGGAAAATCAGGTAGGTTATTTTTAAACTTCCAGGCTATGGGCTGATAGCCTAGGAGAAGCTGCTGTCTATGTTGTGGGCCCTGCACTTTCTCTTACCCAGCTCCAATGGATCCTCCCATCCCATGGTGAGATGCTGGTGAGACAGCTGTGAATTCCTCTTGGGGTGGGTGAGACTGCTGGGTGGGGGTCCTTCTCACTCTGCTGTAGTCTGCTCTCTAGTCCACACTGGTGCAACCCCCGTGGGCTACAAGCTCCCCTTGCCCAGACCCACATGGGCACTTTCCTGGGCTGGATTATGCCATGCTTCATCTCCCAGTGAATTCTGTCCTAGATGAGATACCTTTGTAAATGTCCCAGGCTAAGTTGATACATACATATTTAATTTATCTGTCTTTTAGCAATCTACACAAATATAACATACTTGAGTTTTCAAAAATTCTATTTAGGTACTGTTTTATTATTACCTTTATGTTTTAGTTTCTAGGTCTGAAAAGGGGCACACAGAGGCCACAAAGTAAGTTTTTCTCTCTATTTCTCACTGTAGTTTTATGTTTTTCAGAAAATGCATAAATAATATGACCTTTGCAGCATATGTGTATATACTCCAAAGATCATACACACACTTATATACACTCATGTATACACACATCTAATTATCTATCTTGACTTTTTAACATGTCTAGTTTTAATATTGTCTTTTCTACCCTCATAATTATTTCCCCTTCTTTTTTATGGTGAACTGAGGCATGAGTTTTTTCTTCAACCTCTAATTTCAGCCCCAAGTAAATCTATCAGTTTCAAGGTTGTTCTTGTAAAAAGCAAACTGTTGGGTTTTACTTCCAAATTCATTCCATTACTGTTTTCCATATCATGGGCAAATTCATTCCACTTACTGATTGTTAATTATACTTTACCTCCATCGTAACCTCTTATATATTTTCCCTTCATTTTGCTCTGACTCTTCATATTCACAATGCAAAATAACATAAAGAAGATTTGTGATTTACATGACTAATCTATAGTTGTAGTATTCTGACCCCATCTTTACCATACCTTTTCACAATTTTTAATCACTGGAAATTATACTTTCTGGCTCCCCTTTTAGCTCAATTTTATAATCTAATCTCTAAAGTTGAATTTTAATATGCTTCTTCTACTATTCTGTTGTTGTCTCCTTCCTCTCTCAAATACCTCATTTTCTTCTTTTTCTCCCCATGTTTCCCTATTGAATTTAATGCATTTTTTACTGAATGTGTATGTATGTGTGTGTGTGTGAGAGACAGAGACAGAGAGACAGAGAAAGAGAGAGAGAGAGAGAGAGAGAGAGAGAGAGAGAGAGAGAGAGAGAACAAATCTTCCTTCACATGGTTAAATAAAAGTGAATCTCATGGAAAATGCATTCCCCTTTCAATTCCTCCATGTTTGTACAATCTTCTTATATAACCCAATTATAATAAATAGTGAGATCTTTTCCCTTCTTCCTCATTTCTTCTCGAGTGTTCTGTTTTTTTTCCTTGCTTTTCTTTTCCCCTTTAAAATCAATAAAATGGGGAAAAATCACCTCAGTTTGTATTTTTATTTGTTCCTTCTGTGATCCTTGGAGACAATGGGATTAGAATATAAACACCATATTATTATTTGCAAGATTCTTGTTATGCGAATATCTTTAAATTTCTAATTTTTCTTGTATCTTGTGTTTATGTATTAAAAATTCTACTAGATATTTTTAGAGAACACTTGAAAAACCTATAGTCTATTCAATGCAATTTTTTGTAGGATTACATTCAGTTTTGCAGGGTAAGTTTTTCTATTAATTCCATTAAGCCTCTTTTCTTTTTCCTTACTTCTTTCTTTCCTTTGTTCTTTCTTTCATTCATCCATTCATTTGTTCCTTCCCTTTCCTTTCTCTTTATTTCCCCTTTATGAACATCATCATCATCCAGGACTTATACAGCACTTTTATAAATCACTTTTCAAAGTAAGTCATACAATACATATATATGTAATCACATTTAATACAATCTTATGAGGTAGGTATTGTTATTATTATCACTATTTTAACTATAACAAAAATATGCTGAGAAAGTGATTGTCCAGAATGAAATAATGAGGGTCTAAGTCCACATTTGAACTCAGGTCTTCCTGAGTCTGACTCTAAAATTTCATCTACTTCACCACTTAACTACTTCAATAGTTCAAGATTTTGTTTCTTGTACAGTTGTAACAACATAGTCTTATATGATTTTAATCTTTATAGTTTTGGACATTTTCAATTTAATATTTCTTCCAAGAGGTGAATTCTTCCCCTCCAACCTGTTCTGAAATATTTGAATAGTTTTATTTTAGAATACCTTTAATTGAGTTATATGCTTTGATCTGTCATGATTTTTAAGTAATCTGATACTTCTTGAATTATCTCACCTCAACCTGCTTTCTTTTCCATAGTTTTTTTTTAATTTTGAAGATCTTATCCATTTTTAAATTTTTAAAATTCTTGATAGTGCTAATATTTCTTATCTCATGTAATCAGTTCTATGAGATATATTCTTTATTTTTTCAGTCTACTGTCTTTAACTTTTTCTACCTTCTGTTTTAAGCTACTTACTCTCCATCCATTATTTTTTTCTAGTCACTTTTGCAATCCTTGTGACCAAGTCATTTTTTTTTTTCCTCCTGAAGCTCTTCTTGCACTTGTGGAGTTGCCCTCTTATTTAGAGTTTTCCCTTTAGGCTTCTCAAAACATGGGGTTTATTTATTATATTAGGAGTTTTCTTCTGTTGCCTCAGGCTATGGCCAGGTTCCACCAAATATTTTCTTATGTAGTCTGGGCAGTTCTCATTTAATTGTGTCCCCTCTGTAGATTAGATATCATTATAATTGTTGTTCTGGGTTTGCTGGGAGTAAGGCCCAAACTTTGCCTTAATTCCTGACTAGTACCTCCATCTTATCATAGTCCTTTTCAGTTTCCTGTGTAGGCCTGTTTTTGTTTCCTTTACATTGCAAAATCCCTAGGTGAGAGATGATTCCATCCATTATCTTGAAAGTCCCCAATTGGATATCAGCGACCTCATGTCACAGGCCTCCTGTAAGACCACTTTCTGTACACACCTGATCATTTAACTAATGGTGTCTCCTGGTGTAACTGAGTGCTTTGTGGAAAATGCCACCTGATCCTGTATCTCTAAGCACTAATATATCAGGGAATATCTGTATTTGATCTCTGTCATTACTCTGACATCAATGGGTTGAGATGTAGCTATCTTCAGGGTAGTTTATGGACCTTGTACTGGCTTCATGCTCCTTTTTCCCTCTTTCCCCTCCTCCCTCAACACATCTCTAAGCTCCACCAGGATTTGGGGCACAAATTCTCAGAGGAAAAGATCACTTCTCCATAAATTTACCATAATTTCCACCCTAGAAACCAGTTTTTACCTGTTACTGAGATTTAGATAAAAAATAAAATTTCTCCTGTTGGTTCTTAGACCTTTTGAAGAATGGAATTCTTATTGAAGGAAGTCAAGAAGTTAGCAGAATTGGAGGATCATAGGTTTAGGGTGGAAGAGAACACAGAGACCATCTAGTCCAACTCCCTTATTTTACAAATGAGGAAATTAAAGCTCAGAAAGGTTAACCTGAACAAGGAATACAGTTGCTGTGAAGTAGGTACTCAGTTTTTGGCAGAAAACTTTCGCATTTGTCAGGATAAATTAACTATCATTTGAACTATATTATATTATATGACTTCCATTACATCCTAATTATTTGTTTCCTAAACTCATCTATTTCCACTTTCTAATGAGGTGGTTTGTAACATTCCACTGACAAAAATCACTCTTATTTCTCTCTCCATTGACCTTTATACACATGTTCTCCATCATGTTTCCTCCCCACTTTTCATATTTGCTCATATTAGGATATTTTCTTAATGAGCAATGTTACTAAAGTCCCTTCTTTGCTTATTTTGTTTCTTTTGAATAAAGTAAGGACATCTAGAGCTCTAATCCAGTCCTGCATTTCATCCCACCAAATCTCAATGATACTGTTAAGAACAAATTTGTCCCCTTGAATTAGGACTTTAAAATTTTCTTGTTTTTTTATAAACTTTTGGCATTTGTGGACAGACATTTGAGTTTGTGGGTTTGACTATTGTTTGTTTGCTTGTTTTCTATCTCCTGTGAACTGCTGAATGTCTCAACTGCTATTAATATGCCTTCATTGTAACTACCCTCTATGGTATATAGCTTGGAAAGCATGCAAAGGGAATCTTTCTCATCCAGCATCCTTTTAGTTTAAAACTATATGGGTTAGATCTGCAAGACATGGGACCAATACATTCTTACCAACTTTTGTTGGAAATATTCTACCATAGTCCAGGAATCTGTCATCCCTGTATTTTAAGCTCTTGTACAAAAATCCAAATCTCATTCTCTGACATCAGTTTCTTAAGCAGCTGTTCACTTCTCAAATTAATTTTTCTCATCTATATCACTTGCATTCAGTATAATGGTTTTATTATGTATTATAAAATAAAATAGTCACTTTACCTTATTTTACCACCTTAAATATTACTATTTTGCTTGGTCATGACTTCGGTCTTTCAAGCGTGGCCTCTTAGAAATGTATTTAATTTAAATCCAATTTGCATGAGCAGAAGAAATGTCAGAGCTAATAAAATGTTTTGTTCAAAAAAATGTAAAAAGTACCTAAGTTTTGCTTTATTACCCCCCCCACTTAAAATTGTTAGTCATTTTAACAAGGAAAAATTAATTCCAAGTAAAATGATTAGTGATTTTCCAAATGTGATTTTTGATCAGTATATATACAGTAATAGTATGATCATTGAAATTTAGGAAAAATTCCACATAGAGCATGTAAAGTAAAGCAAGCAGAAGGAAAATAAAACTGAACTTAATCGGAGTCTATCCCATTCTTCCAAAGGAAGAAAGGAAAATAAATCTGTCTAGTTATACAACATAATTTAAAAAACACAAAAGAAATATTTTGCATGCATCTAGAACTATAAAAAACAATTCTGGTACCTGGGTTAAAAGAAACTGAAAATGGGGGGTCCAGCACAGATCCCACAAGCTAATTGTGGAAAGGGATCAGGATGGTGCAGGCCTGAAGAGAATCACCTATGCTGTAAAAAGGTCTAGGGATACCAATTCTATGGGTTCTAAATGTTTTCTTCATTGCTCCATGAGAGGTTTTCTTGCAAGCCATTCATGACTGGGTGAAATCATCCCTAAAGAGTCTGACATATGCCTCAACATTGTAGTGTATAATCCTCCAAAGGACAAAATGCCCTAAAACCCCTTCCCTAATTAAAGCATCAGATAGAAGAGAAAATGCGACAGTCATGTCCCTCTGTTCTAGGGTGCATTAGAATGTGCATCTGTTAAGATAAAGAGTAGGTTATTAGATCTAGTACAGGTGGCCAGAACTGGACAAGGGCAAGGACAACTGCTGTGGTTGATTCTCTCATTTATTACCTCAAGACCACAGCCTGGTCAGTTCCCTCTCCTTATTCTCCATATTCCATTAACTCCTTCTCTAGATTGCTATGTTAATTCCTACCCCCACTCTCATTCCCTCTCATTGGTCAAGTTTCTTCCATTCCCTGTCATTTTTATGCCCTTTTTAAACATGAAAAGTATTTAAAATGTAAAATATCATATGCAGGATGGCTGCTTGCACAGGTTCTTTGATCTGCTTTTCTAAAGGAAAGCAACTTAAAAGGAGTTAACAATCTTACTTTAATGAAGCATATATATCATTTACTTAGTTCAGGGGGAAAAGTCAGTACCCTGAACTTGAGAAAATACAAAACAGAAATTACAAGCAGACAAAAAATATAGACAGAGAAAATAACAAAATTCAACAGATCAATAGACAGGGGTTCTAGCTGCCTGACCATTACATACATACATAATTTGTTACTAGAGAGAAAAGCACCAACATCTGGGTTTTCAAAGCTGAGGGGCTCAACAGCTACCTAGAGTCTCATTTGGCCAAATCACACAACTCTTCCCATAAGTGACCCTCAAAGCAAAACCTCACCTCAGAGCATAATATACCCTTCTTCAAGGTCAGAGGACATCACAAACTTCATGACCCACTGCCTAATTACAAAGAATTAGAAAGCAACAAAAGGTGTGGGTCTTCCTGAAAAAAGAAAAAAAACAAGCCTTCCCCCCCCCCAATCAAGCCCCACCTCTTGTTGGGTTCTACTTGAGACCCATTAAGGGGCAGAGAAGATCTTCAAATTCCCTTGTCCTTACAACCCCTAATTTTACATAGTTTGATATTGGGTCCAAAAGATTTTGACTCATATTCTTTAATTCATTATCATTTAATGACATGTCACCTTGTATATTATTCTTATTTTTGATAACTGTTTTCCAACTGTAGCCTTGATTACAACTAGAATTTTGAATGATACTAAAACTCATGCAATTTTTCAGGTTATTGAAATTTCTTTCTCTCCATATCTAGGAAATATTACATAAGCTTTTGTGACATGTGGCATGGTTCAAGACCATGGTGCAAAATTCTATATCCATTTGAGGATTTTTGTTTTTTAAGGAGTAATTCTGCTTCTTGGAATATCACTAAATTTATCAGAGTTCATCACCCTCTTAATAGGGGAAAGCTTCCAGATCCACTGGAAGTAAAAATCCCTTGAAGAGACTCCATGATAATGAAGTTTTACAGCTATCCTGTAACTTTGCTTCTACTGTCTGGGAGTGGAAGGAAAGAATTTTCCAACATAAGCCTTTGACTTGTCTAGTGCCTACTTTGAGCTAAGGCAGAGCGTTTCCTAATGATGGAAGTTTTGTAGCCTTAGATGTCAACCTAGATATTGTGGTTGGATGAACAGAACAGGTAATCTTTGAAGTATTTGTCCATTTTAATATATGTTTGTAGAGACTTTGTCTCCTTGTGAGAGATGTGGAAACTTTTTTTTAATATGATGCTGGTAAAGACTAAAGAAAACATTCTTAAAAACATTTGGAACAAAATTAATTACAGTTAAGTTGAAGAACTGCAACATTTAAGTGTCTTAGGAACCAGAAACACAAGAAAAGACCCTTGTTTGTCTTACTATTTTGAGAACTCTAAATTTCAGCATGGAGGATAAATTTCCTTTTACTTTGCTCTGATTTCAGCTATGTTGAAATTATGGCTTATTTTGTGATTGTCATTACATGTAAGACAATCTTGTACAGAAACTTATTGATATTCTATGGAAATCTTCATACTACTTGTCATTATAATGGAGAAATTATGTTGGCATTTCTTTTAAAAAGTGTTATATTAATTCAAACAGATCTTAAAGTAATTATTTTCTAACACTATTCTTGAAAACATTAACTAGTTTTTAAAATACCCCTAGGTAATATTATTCTAACATTATAGATGGAGTAAGAATGGCAGAAATGTTAAGGAATTGAAGGCCACAAAAGAGGGATGTTCAAATTCAGAGTTGAGTCAAATTTAATCATTACAATCTTGTAATGAGAAAATTAAACTAGACTTGTAAATGATAACAATTGTATTGGGCAAAATAAAACCAGAAATAACACAAAAGACAAAGGTCAATGTTTCTGCTAAAATAGTATAATTTATGTCATTTCCTACATTTATTTTTTACAGTAAGATGAGTGATACCATCCAATAAAATATTATTAAAATGTTTCTTTTTCCCTAATATGGTTGCATATTTCTGACATAGAGTGTCCTTTAAAACTTCAAAAATGGTATATTCCAAGGTATTAATTATTTTTCTTTAAAAATCTGAGGGAGTGGGAGTATAATAGAATGAACACAGAATTGAACATGAAGATACTAAGGTTATAATAGCCTCAGCTCTTCCTAGGCCTAATTCTATACTCTGGAACTATTTGAGACACCTCTCCACAGACTTGAAGATAGCTATAATTTCCCTTTTGAGATTTTTCTTATCCAGGCTTAGCAATGCCAATTCCTACATCCAATCCTCATATAATAGACTCAAGGTTCTTTACCATTTTGGTTGCTCTTCTCTGAACATTCCCATTTGTCAACATCCATCCTAAACTTTGATATCTAGAACTCAAAATGACACTCCTGATATTGTCTGCCCAGGACAGAGTCAGTAGAACTAGTCCAGTGGATCTCTCAGTGAAGACTAAATTTGCACTAGCTTTTTTTTTGAGGGGGGTGCCTGGGGCATGCAACTAACTGAATGAGACCAAAAGTTTGATCTTAGTTTTTTTTCTCGCTTATGACAATTTATCATATCTCTAAGTCTCAGAACAAAAGAAAATATAGGTAAAGAATATTGTTTTATTATGATTATAATCATTTTGGTAAATCATAACCTGTAAACATATATACATACAATCTATGTGGCTTTTAACTTACTTAATCAAAATATTATTTGATCAATCTCAAAGTATTCAGTTCCTGTGTAAATGAAGTGAGAGTTGTTCTCCTTTTTTCAGAGCAAAAGAAATACAGTCCCATTCCATAGATATCAGTCTGAGAATCAAATTTAAAAATTCCCAGTAGTTACACTGATTGAGTCAGCAAAGCACATAAAAATGCTAGTTTTCATAGAAAACATAGTAAATCCTCCGGCAATGTATGCAATTAAATAGTGTTTTTAAAATCACCATTAGACATTAATTTCCATGGGTCAGCTGATGCAAAAGGAAATCATTAATTTGTTTTTCCAGTGGGATGCTGGAGAAGAGATGTGAAAGGGAAGGATGTAAAGTGAAGCCCAATGTTGAAGTCAGTTATTTTGAAGGCAAAGAAGATATATGGGGCTGCCAAGGTCAGGTCAACAGAATCACTTAGGAAAAAACTGTAAATTTCACTTTAGTGTTACTGGCAGACAACCTCATTTTCCTCAGCCATCTTTTATGATGCTTAAAATATATGGCATAGTACTGAATGCTGAGCCAAATAAGACTGGGTTTTAGAGAAAGAAGTAGGAGTGGGGGCTTCACAAGAACTGTTGGGAAGGACTTGGATTTATCAAGTAATCCCCTCAGACAAGAATACACAAGGCATGGTTAGATACACTGCTTTTGAAACATGTAACTATGTGGTACTTGCAAGCTAAGGAATTGGGGGATATTTTATTGCCCTGTTATGTTCTCTCCCATTTTGCATACTTTAGGATATATTTTAAAAAATTATTAGCATTAATTATCAATTTTTGTGTGTAATTTGTTTCCAAAGAAAATGAGAATCAGATATTCTATTTGTCATTCATTTCATAATTTTTAGGACCCTACCATGTACAACATTCTAGAGTGGGGTGCTATGTGCTAGAGATGCAAAGATAAAACACAAAACTGTCTGAATTAAAACCTTAACTCATGAAGTTTTCCATAAATTCCCTTTACCTCCCCACCTCTTGATCTCTCATGGCAGAATATTCATTCTCTCACCTTTAACGTCACTCCATCACCTCAGAAAAGCCATCAGTGATTATAGGATCCTAAATTTGGAATTGGAATGGACCTTAGAGGTCAACTAGTCAGGATTCTCATCCATAGAAAAAGAAAACGAGATGTATAAAGATTGTATGATTTGTTTAAGGATACTCAGGTAACAACAAAAATGTGTCTGATTTTGGAACTGCAGTGTACCTCTTGGCATCACAGTAGTTCATTGAAGCTCCCACATTCCTCAACTTAATAATTTTCCATGATCAACTCCTCAGTCCCACCTCAGCCATACACAGAGATGGTTATACCCTCGATATTAACATTCCCCACAAATATGCCATATTCATTTTCTTGAATTTTGCAGTTATTTTACTGAATTACAGTCTATCATTCCATTTCTCCCCCTACCTTGCAACTTCAAACCTGTTCTTTTTCCTCACTGAGACCTCCCATCACTCCCACACTGGCTACACTAGTCTCCCTTCTCCATTCTGACCTATTGGTGAACCAGTTCAACTCTATACTGCCTTCTTCCCTCAAGTGAATTTTCCCCTCCTCCTTGATCTTCAAAACCTCAGTACTGTATTATTCCAATCCACTCACACATTGTTGAATGAAGCTGGAGAAAATAATCAAATTTTGCTGCATGGGTCCACTACTAATTCATGTTATTCAGATCACAATTAGACCTTCATAGTGACAATACAATCATTTTACACTTCTATAATTGGCTAAATATCCCACTCTCATCACAGAATCTTTTTTTTTTGTTGTTGTGTTGCTTTTTGGAGGGGAGAGGTAAGGCAATTGGGGTTAAGTGACTTGCCCAAGGTACACAGCTAGTTTTGTGTTAAGTGTCTGAGGCCGGATTTGGACTCAGGTACTCCTGACTCCAGGGCCAGTGCTATAATTCACTGTGCCACCTAGCTGTCCCTCCACAGTATCTTTTCCAAAACTTTTTATTCCTCCTTACGTTTCCTATAGCTACTGTACACTCCCCCCACCAATGTTCTCAGCTATGAACCTTACCTTATATTTTAGGCAAGAAAAAAATTGAGGCCATTTGCTGATAGTTCCTATTTCCCCTCTTCCTCATCTTATATCTCCCTGATGCCTTTTGCTATTTCTTCCTTTTCACTCTTCTTTTATATGAAGAGGTTGCCTGCCCTTTACCAAGAAAACCCTCACCACATGCACAGTGATTCCATTCCATCCTGTCTTTTCCAACAGATTGTCTTCTCTATCTTTACCACTCTTTCACTTATCTTCAGACTCCCCTTATCTACTATTTCTGTACTTCCTACAAACTTGCCCATGTCTTTTTCCATCTTCAAAAAACATTCATTTTATCTATCCTTCCCTGATAGATATCTGCCTCCATCTATTCTCCTTTTTCTTTTTTTTTCTTTTTTGCATTTTGGAAAACAGCTGGGGTTAAGTGACTTTCCCAAGGTCACACAGCTAGTTTGTGTGTTAAGTATCTGAGGCTGGATTTG
The DNA here is from genome assembly GCF_028583685.1 of Petaurus breviceps papuanus. Taxonomy (NCBI): domain Eukaryota; kingdom Metazoa; phylum Chordata; class Mammalia; order Diprotodontia; family Petauridae; genus Petaurus; species Petaurus breviceps. The sequence goes on from NW_027187327.1 coordinate 11,090,800, forward strand.
AGCTAAAGTCCTCCTGACTCCAGGGTCAGTGTTCTATTGACTGTGCCACCTAGCCTCCCCTATTCTCCTTTTTCTGATTAAACTCTAAGAACACTTCCTTCCATTGCCTTTCCTTTTATTCCTTTCTTAACTTTCTGTAGTGTGGCTTCTGATCTCATCCTTCAACTAAAACTTTTCTCTCTGGAGTTACAAATCTAAAGACTTTTTTTCTAGTCCCACCCTTAATCTCTCTGTACCCTTTTACACTATCTGTCTGCTGTGCCTCCTAGTGTGTTCTGGGGGAAATAAATGAAATGAGTAGCCTCCTCAGACAATTGGGGCCAACATTCTTCACATGTGTGTCCTAGCCATTTATGTCCTTATGCCAATTCTCTTTTGTATGTGGGCTTCCGTGTTTCCTCATCACATGCATGTGTTTTCTAGTGGATTGTCTGATCATGTTTTCTCTGTGTGCATGTGTGTACCCTCTCCCACTGGTGCTATATTATCTAGTGGGAGGGTATACTCTGTATGTCCTTTTCTTCATTTATTTTCTACATGGTTTATTTTTTTTTCACTTGCAATTTAATTCCTATAGGGCACTTCTAGAAAGAAAACTCTATCTACCAATTCAGGCCAATAGGTGCACTGAAATTTATAGCATTAGAAAACTAACCAGGAAAATGAGAGCTCAAACGATATATCCAATATTACACAACTGGTATGTGTCAAAAACAGAAACTGGACTTAGGTCTTTCTAATTCTGTGGCTTTCTATCTATGAACATAACCATTTAAGTTAATAACTTAAAAAAAAACCGTAAACTCTAATGTATCTTTTATCTGGTTTGTAGAGGCATATACATCTGCAAGACCTTGGGGATTATGGTTTTATTTGCATGCTGACTGACAGAGAACTTCAAAACCGTGGTAGTTTTTCCAGAGCCTTATGTGTGAGATGGAGAGCTAGGGGTGGCAGAGAGAGTGAAGAGTAAGTTACAAAGACAACACAGACTTTAATACTTAAGGATCCATGATTTCACTATTGAAGGAAATTTCTTTTTTAACTCAAGTAAAAACCAGTTTAAGTCTGATTAGAGAGTCTTTGTGAGTTGCCATGGCTGAAAAAATTCAGGATTCAATGACCAAACACCAGTCAATGAACCTTTCTGGATTAGCTGTTTTTACTCTTGAACAAGAAAAATATGGTCAATATCTAGGCCTTGCTTGATTAGCAGTTCCTGCCCTATCTTCTGCTTTAAGTTTTGAGAATCTAGATTCAGCTACATGCCCCAAGGGGAATAGAATTTTAGTGGAAGATATTTGCAATAATTGTTCAATGCAGTAAACAACAACAAAGGTATTAGTGTTCCATTTAAATAAGATTCTTGATATTGTGTATTATTCTGTTGTTGATACTTCTGCAAAACATTGAAATGATGCATAAGGAGGGAAGACTTGTGACAATCAATCTATTGTAAACAAAAAATACATTATTATAAAAATAAAAGCAGGCTGATCCTCTGAGAGACTAGCAAATAAAAACTAGTGGTACATAAGGCTTCTTGAATTGAAGTCCAACATGGAAAAATCTGTTTGAGTTTAAAGAGAGCCTTTGAAACCATGCCAAGAAACCTGACTTATGTATGAAAACTGGCTGAAAAGATACAAACATTGGAATGACAGCACAAGTAAAACTAAGATACTTTGTACCTTTGGGACTTTGAAAGTCTTGGGTTTAAAGCAAGAAATGTGGGAGAGAGCAGTGCTGATGTGTAAGAATATTCTCCCTTCTTTGATTGATGTAGTAACAGGCGTCCATGATGAGAATGAAGGTTCAAGAATGAGACAGGGAAAATCACCTACCCGGCTAATAGATTTGCTTGGAGACAGCACAGCACATCTGGAAAGATACAATCATCATACTAACTTTAAAACACTGGGGTGGGCAACTCCTCCCTGCTCTGGACAACCAAAGTATTTGCTCATAAGGGTTTTCTTAAGAATTGTTTATTGCTCTTACACAGCAACTGATGCAGTTAGGAAAATATGCTCCTTTCAACATCACCATTCTTGATCCTGATTGCAACCTAATTATTTATGGGAAAGTTATACCTGCCATTTTTACAGGCATGGGCATGACTGAATCCTTGTTTGTAGAGACTTTTAGCTTATCTAATCATGTATAGATCAGGGCATATCTGACTTGGAAGGGAGTTTAGTCATTCAGTCTTAACCCTTCATTTTGCAGATGAGGAAACTGAGTCTTAAAAATGATTGAGTGACTTGCTCAAGGTCATACATACATTAAGGAAATACCAGAGCTGAGAATAGCTTCTGGGTCTCCTAACACTCACTTCAGTACCATATTACTGAGATGTTCAGAGAAAACCAGGACTCCTGGTGTGAAAGCTTGCCAAGCACTTTCCAGGGTCACTCATTTATCTTTGGTGTCCAACTGTCACCCAGCTCTCTCACCTGTGGCTCCAAGAAGCTGTAGTATGTACAGTGGCCACAGACAGGTAACAGACTTCAGGTAACAGACAGGTCTCAAACCTATTAGTGAGTGAGGGGAGTGTTTGCTCCAAGCATGTGAAGACTTCTTCCAGTGGTCTGAGCAGATGAAAACAATGTGTTCCAATGGTCACAAAGAGAGCTGAAGCAGGCATTATGGGAGCACTTAAAGCTTGATTAGACATGAAAGACACCAGGGCCATCCTCTGCATCCTAGGCCATTGCTGGTTGTCCTGACTTTTGTCTTGCCACTGGACTTCTATGACTCTGGAAGAGTGAGGTTGACAGCTGTGTGCAGCTCTACCTCACTTTAATCCAATTCATGCACAAGTCAAAACATCATCCCATGATGCCATTGGTCCTCTTCAAAAATGAAAGACAAATAGCAACTAAACCATAGGACTCTCAATAAGAAAGTGCCATAAATGGCATAAGGAGGTGATAAGATAATGAAAGAGGTCTGGAAGTGAGCAATGAGTTTCCCTGAAGAGAAGTTACTTTTAGTCTTTTAAAGCTGGGGCGGGGGGACGGGGAAGAAATAATTACAATAAAAGGAGAAGCAGGACTAATGGACAGTGGAGAAAGTCTCCATAATATTTAAAAGGAGCAAGAAGGTAAGTCTTCAGTGAAATGAGACAGAAAACCTGAAATCTTATATATTTTCTTCAGAAGACATGGCAAAGAGTCTCAGCTCTGCCACCTTTCTTAACTACAATGGGAGAAGATTGAAGAAGATGATCTTTTAGGTCTCTTCCAGCTTTAATATTTTCTAATTTTATTTCCATGGGATGAAACAGAAAATATGCTTGAGTATCTCAAACTTCTTGATATATGGTATTGCTCTGTTGCCCCTTATATCAGACTTTATTTTGAACAAGGTAGAGCCTTTCATTAACAAATCTTGCTCTAAGTCTCCCCCCATAAATCCTCAGGAAGACCCAGGAAAATTTAGGTGAAGATAAAATGAGTGAGAAACAGGTCTACTGCCATTAATGTAAGCACCCTATATAGATGGAGTGAATGTGATACTACAGTTCTCATTAAGAAACTGCAACATAAGAAAGATGCTACAGCAATGAGATTTTCAACTCTTTGGGCATTTCGTGCAAGTTTCACTTCAAGAAAAGGAGAGCATGTGATAAATGCTTGACTCATCAAGCAAACTTTTTAATTCCTCAAAAGGCAGCCCTATCAAGGTGAGAATAGTTACTCTGAAACTAATTCTGCTGAGCCATGAAGAGCTGTTCCTCACACTTGATACTCCGTCTGCTGATAGCATTTTCACTGGTTGTCTCCCATGCTTGGAACATTTCCCTACTTATCTCTACCTCCTCACTTCCCTGGTGTCTTTTGGGCATCTAGTCTCAACTGCAAGAAGCCTTTCCTCCTCCCCCCTTAATTTTAGCGCTTTCCGCCATTACCTCAACTTACGTGCTAATAGCTTCTCTTTGCATAATTTTTTCTCCCATTGGGCCATAACCTCTTTGAGAGCTGGGGTTGTCTTATGCCTTTCTTTGCATCCTCAACACTGAGCAGAACATCTGGCACTTAATAGGCAATCAATAAACACTACTTGGGAGAGATGGATTGACTGGTTGCTGAATTGGAAGAGATAGAAACTTTGGGAGAAAATGTTCATGCTATCCTACATTTCCTTATGGCCAGGTGGGAAACTGTGGGCATAATAAGGTATTTATTCTAGAATCTGGTGAAACATGTTTCAAAAATTTCAATTGTCATATTAGTCCTTATTTCATGGCTTATATTCTAAAAGAGAGACTATAAAAATACAGGAATTCTAAGAATTAAAACTGTCCCAAATGGAATTATTTGCATTATGAAAGTATGAGATCTTCATCACGGAATGTATACTATCAGTTGTATTGTTTCAATTAAGGTGTAAGATTTAGGCTACACACTCAAATTTCCTCACTGTATAATAACTACTGAAACCTTGTGCAACAGATGTTGGACACCAATAATGAATTAACTTGTTCTGATAATTCTTTTTAAAAGGTGTTTATATGAAGTGATCAAATAGAGATATAGCATCAGACTTGTTCAAAAGTCAGTGTTGATGAGGGAGAAATGAGTTTAATTTTTCTAGTCTAAGAAACTCCTTCTAAGATGATTGGGATGGGCTGAGGGTAGGGGTTTATGATGTTCATTTTGGACTTCCAATCATTCACATGTTAGCATGAATAATTTGCCTTATTTTACTAATATCTCACTAACAGACACTAAGGGAATAGAGTTCTGAATGCTGAGAGAATGGATCAGAGGTCATTCTGGAGCATGTGGCATTGAAAAACAAACAAAAAATTATGATCTAAACTGATCCCATCTAAGAGGAGAATATTTTTTCAACCCACCCACAGAAATATATGGAGAGTTTATTTAAAACAACTTTACACTACCTAGGCCTTCATATTTATAGTTTAATGAATCAACCTAAACCAGATTTTATTTCCCCATATATTAGTAATTATTCTAAATATCACCAGATGTTTGCAAAGAACTTATATTATTTTGTAATCCAATAATAGCAAAAAAGCAGCTTTAGATACCTATTTCATTCAAGGAAGGCTTGTGGGTGAAAAGGATAGAAAGAAAATATTTGAGAGTTTTTGCCCATAAGTAATGAATGTATAGCACCTCTGTAAGCACATATATAACATTCCTTCTCCAGGCCATTGTGGAAGTGCAGGGTGGATCTATTTTCCTGGCATGAATGATGGAGTCCTTCCCTTCCCTGCCACTGAGTAGGGGACTGTACTCCCTTAAACATCTAGAAATCTTAAAGCCTCACAGTGGGATTTGACCCTTTATTATCCATAGAGTTCTTGTAAAGCAGCTAATTGAGAGAGAGAGAGAGAGAGAGAGAGAGAGAGAGAGAGAGAGAGAGAGAGAGACTTTTCTTTACCATCCAGTATGAATCCCTGAGTCATCATGGCTGACAGGAAACCTGTCTCTTTGCCCTGCTCTTAAGTGGTTGGGGAGTGGGTGTAGTAAAGGGAAACAAACCATTTCGTTCTGCATGCTTTGCACCTGACTGGAATGTGAACTGAGCATACCCCAAGATGCGAGACTGGGATTAAGGGGACCTCATGATAGTAATAACCAGAACAGGAAGAGCAGCTAATATTTATGGAGTGTTTCAAGATTTGGAATGCAATTAACATACATTATTTCACTTGATCCTCATAATAACCCTCTGCCTAATTATTGCAGTTAATATTCCTATTTTATAGATGAAAATTCATTTCTACACAGTCTTCCACATAGTATGCACAACATAAGCACCAAAGCTGATTAAAGTGAAGAGGTCATTCTCATTAAGTCATATTTTCCCTTTCACATCTGACTCTACCCATTTCTCTTACTCTTGGTAGATCCTTCTCTTCTTCCCAGTACAAACATATTTGGAGAGAAGAATCCTTCACCAAGACTAATGAAAAAAAAAACAGATCAAAACTTTGATCCTTAGGAAAAGAATTTTTCAAAAATCCATGAAGTTGGTGAACTTTTAGAGATTATTATTTTACTCATTGTTGAAGCCTGGAACTACTTAAAGCAAATGTCCTCAATTCTGGTTTAGTGGAGAGCTCCCAAAGGTCATGGAAGCTCTGAGAAAGCAAGTCTGAAAATTGTCTTGGGCTTCTGTGCTGTCAAAGCTGGATTGAGTTATGGCTATTAGGTCTACTCCTTTGCTTTTTGGCAACTGGCTCCCCCCCCCACACCTATATTCATTCTTCTATAGATATTGGGAACATGGAAATATTCACCTTAAGAATGTGTAACTACCCTCCTTTTTATTTTAAAGACTAAAACAATGTGCTTAATTATTATTATGATGATGCATTTTTGAAACGTTCACATTACTCATCCTCTAGGGATATGGACATGGCAAATGATCTTGAATATCATTTATCATCTGGAAACAGGCTCTCAAGTCCTCAGACAAACATTTTTGTAAACAGTTGGCTTTGGAATTGGGTCTTGCATGCCAAGAAACTCATGTTTCATTGGCCTCAAAGACGTAGTACATTCCAGGACCAAGGATTCTCTGAGGAATCAGTCATGAGTCAAGGGCCATAGCATTCAATTATTCAGTCTGATTTAACTAATGTTGTATGATGCAAACTGATGTCATAAATCAGGGATGAAAAGTATAAAGGAAAGTTGTACCCATAGCATCCTCCATCAAGTCAGTATGGTGGCTTAGAATAAGCACCAGATTTGGTGTTTGGAGACTTTAGTTACATAGTATGTCTATTATTCTGTATCTACCCAAATGTGAACAAGTCATTTTATTTCTCTGGTTCTCAGGTTCCTTCTCCAAAAATGAGGAGGTTAGTTGAATTAGATGGACTCTGACATGCTTCGCAGTACTCTATATGTAATTTTATGACAATACAGCAGAAAACTCCTTCTATAGGAATTCCCTCTGTAAATAGAGATCTTTATCCCAAAGTTCTTGGAAGTTGCCTAAAGGACAGAGAGGTTAAATCACACAACTAACAAGTTAAATTGCACCTGAACACAGGTCTTTTAGCCTTTAAGTTCAGTTATATGTTCACTAGCCATATTTCTCGTCCATCTCACAGAGTAATGCTAAACAATTCAATGATTATGAATGATAAAAATGATTGACAATGATTCAGAGGAATTATTACAATGCTTGTTAGTTTTGGTCAGCTGTCACTAGGTGTTACAGTGGATAGAGTACCAGGCCTGGAATCAGGAAGACTCATTTTCTTTTTTTTGCTTTTTTGGAGGCCAACTGGGGTCAATTGCCTTGCCCAAGATCACACAGCTGTTAAGTGTCTGAGGCCAGATTTGAACTCAGGTCCTCCTGACTCCAGGGCCATTGCTCTATTCACTGCACCACCTTGCTACCCCTGAAGACTCATCTTCTTAAGCTCAAATCTGGTCTCAGACACATTAGCTGTGTGCAAGTCACTTAACCCTGTTTGCCTCAGTTCTTCATTTGTGAAAATGAACCAAACAATGAAATGAAAATTACTCCACTATCTTTGCCAAGAAAATCCCAAATGAGGTCACAGAGAGCTGAATACAACTGAACAAATGACTGAACAAAAAAAAAAGGCAGAGCAGGAAGGTAATGCAGAGCCCTTTCAACGGTCTTAGAACTATAAGCTAAGAGAGCCAAGGACTCTCTCTTTACCAACTGGGGAAAGCCTTAACTAGGTATTCTAAAAAACCCTGGCTAACTTTTGTTCTGGGAGGCAGAGGGTAGACTCTAGTAGCCTTAAAATAAGATAGTTTCTTTTCTCCTGTAATGATAATTGATCCCTTTATTCAAGGGTGAAAGGGGTGTCGACTAGACAAGCTTCAAGGTGCAGACAGGAATTTGATACAAGAAGATGTAGAGCCATACCCGATCTCCCTCCACTAGGGAAAGGAATTTAGGGTCCTAGCTTTAGAGTGAAAGCATTTGAGTTCAGGTTTACCTCTTATGCTTTCTACCTGTGCACTTTGAACTTTTAAACTCCTTGGGTCTTAATTTCTTCAAATGGAAAATTAAGGACTTGGACTAGATGGTTTCTGAGGCCCCTCCCAGATCCAAATCTAGGATCCTAAGCTTTCCACAGAGGAACAAATTGACAGTTTTAAATTAAAGCCCAGGCTAAAGGGAAGAAAGACAAGAGAAAGGCAAAGAGGCAAAGGGTTCCACAGGTGGAGGGGTTGCTATGGTGATTCCATTACTATAAAGATCACACAACAGAAATTGTTTTCCTCCTGTTGAAGGTACAACTGTAAACCTTTATTCTCTCTGTTGGGGTTTGATCTTAGAACAAAATGGAACACTTGCAAAGTATTAAACCAAGGGGGGAGGTTTACTAAACCCTAACATAGCAAGGATATAGTGGTACTTAGCTTCTCTGGCCTCCTACATCTCCATTTGGCAATATATCTCCATATGGAAGGGCAGGTAGATGGTGAAGTATATAGAATGCTAGACCTAGAACCAGGAAGACTCCTCTTCTTGAGCTCACACCTGGTCTTAGAAACTTAGTAGCCCTGAGACCTTGTGCAAGTCACTTAATCCAGTTTGCTTCAGTTCTTCATCTATAAAATGAGCTGGAGAAGGAAATGACAAAACACTCCAGTATGTTTGACAAGAAAACCCCCAAAAAGATAAGAAAGAGTTGGGCTGCAACTGAGATGAGACAACAACAATGCCATATGGAAATATCATCAGCAGGCCATAAGGATGCAGCATATATGGAGTATGATGCTTAAGTATATACATATAAATATACATATGCATGCAATTTTTTAATTTTGTTTCTATTTATTTCACTCTATATCAGTTTATTTGAATTCCTCAAATTTTCCATTTTATATTGTAGAGTAATATTTCATCACATTTATGTACCATAGTTTTTTTTTGTTTTGTTTTGTTTTCCTTAGCTCACGGTTAAGTATTTTACTTCCAAGATTTCTGCTATGAAAGATAGTGTTGCTATAACTATTTTGGTATATGTTGATCATTTATATGGGATATGTCTATACATAGATAACATATAAACACATGTGTGTGTATATATATATGCATATATATATATACACATACATGCAGCTTAGTGACTTTCCTAAAATAATTACCAATTCTATCCAGAATGGCTGGATGAATTTGCAGTTACATCAATAGTGTATAGGTAGATGTATACAGTAGATAAAGTAGATATGCAGTATGTATAAAATATAAAGTAGATAAAGTAGTATGCAGTAGATAAAGTGTTGGTCCTAGAGTCAGGAAGAAGATTTCAAATCTGTCCTCAGGACTTTACTAGCTGACACTGAGCAAGTCACAATGTCTGTTTGTTTCAGTTTCCTCATCTCCAAATGAGGATAATAATAGCACCCACCTGCTGGGGTTATTGTGAAGAAATGAGATAATAATTATAAAGTATTTACTATGTACCTAATAAGTGCTATATAAATGTTATCTGTGTTATCTTCTCATAGTCTCTCCAACACTGACTATTTTGATTTTTATGTCATTTTGATAGGTGAGGTAAAATATTACATATTTTAATTAGACATTCTTATAATTGACTATTTAGAGCATGCCCTTTCCATACTAATAGCAACCAAGTATTTTTTTTTAAGCAATCAGGGTTAAGTAACTTGCTCAAGGTTACACGGCCAGGTGTTTCTGGGTGGGTACTAAGTGTCTGAGCCCGGGATTCGATCTCCAGGTCTTCTCAACACTGGAGCCGGTGCTCTTACTTGCTGTGCTACCTGGCCGCCCCCTAGCAACCAAGTATTGATGACTTTAGGTCATCAAGAAATTGATTTTATGAGGTACAACTTCAATTTCTTGTGGAAATAATCCTCTCAGCTTAGTTAGGAAGATCAACTTTATAGCAAATGAGAATTGAAGTTTTATGATAGTGTACAGTCTGTCTCTATCACCTGGACTCAGATTTGTCTGTGGAATAATGATTGAGCAAACTGTGCTTAAACAAAGAAGCAGGTAGTATAAACTGTGGAACCAGTTTAATGAAATAGACCATGATACAAGCTTGGAAAAAAAACCCTGGACTAGGAGTAAAAAACACGTGTACACCTTAGGGCAAGTGATATCATCTCTCTATATCTTAATTTACTCAATTATATTTATGGGGAACAAGGACTTTTTGCCATGATGGCAGGAATGATAACAGGCTGTCAGCTTTTATCCCTTCTCTTCATTCCCTTCTTTTGCATTTTTGGCACCTTTTAGAAGTTTATCAAAGCTCAAAGGCAATTTGAGTGGAAAATGTAATGCTTAATTAGAGTCAGCTGGGAAGAAATGACAAGAGTCCAAAGCGGGCCTTCACAACCTGTGCCCTCCAAAAGATTTCCTCTACATTAAAAGGATGTTTTCCTCTACATTTTTTGAGGGTTGCTTGAAATCCTTCTACATGCTGCAATATATATATATATACATATATATGTGTATGTATATATATATATACATACACATATATATGTGTATGTATGTATATATATATACACAAAGAAAGAGGTAAAGCAAAGTGATTTGCCCTAAATCAGCTAGGAGTTAAGGCAGGGAATCCTCTTCTGAGCGGGGTAAGAAAGAGTAGCTTTCTGAGAAATACTTTGGGGAACCACCTATGTCAGATATTTTTAATCTAGATTTCTTGAATTTATTTAAAAATACTTTATAACAATTTAAATATAATTTGGTTGCCTTTGTAACCCTATGTATTTTATTTTCTGCTTTTAAAAACATTATTCTGAGAAGAGGTCCATTAGCTTCACTAATCTACCAACATGTTCCATAGCATAAAGAACATTGAAAACCCATTACCTAGTTAGAACTATAAGGCAAATGAAAGAGCAGACCTAAGAGTATAGTGAATAGCCTTTAAGATTCCTGATGTATGCCATCTGACTTTAAAATCATATGCAGGTACAATCAAGCAATTGAGTTCTTTGTTACCCTCCAACAGGAGGGAGAAAGGGCATGTGACTTTGTGCTATGATTTGAAAGATATGTAATACATATGCAATAAATATGTATATGTTTATATACTTGATAATATATACATGCATGTAAATGTGAATATGTCTAGATATGAATGTGTCACACCTGCATTTTTATCCATGGAAATGACATTAAAGAAACTGTGTCACCATTTGCTTTGCCACTGTACCCTAAGGATCATGGAGACTTTCTGTCTAACTTATCACTGAATTTTCTAAATTTGTTAATGTCCTATTGACATGTGAGCTACCCCCAGCACTTAGTATAGTGCATCGCAAATAGTATTTATTAAACCCATTTTAATTCATCCATTCTTTCATTTATTTACAAAGCAAGAAGCAGCTTCATTTCAAACCAATCTTGCCAAAATACTATGGCCAAATCCATTAGAGGACATATAAGTGAGCACAATGACATCTCCCAGAAGTGTAAAGGGCCTAGAGTGAGAGACTGATGTAATGGAGAGCAACTTAAGGGGCCGAAGAGTTATTCTTACAACTGTGGGCAAGGTGGACCTACCCATATTGGTGTATTAACGAGCAGAATTTTGGTTTCCCAGAAACTGAAGTCAACCTGAATGACACTTATTGTTTGTATGGGATCAAGTGTTCTGGCTGCCTTTAATTATAAAGACAATTATCTCCAGATTCAGTAACCTTTTCCTGGGTATTTTTCATTTAGGTTTATAGGACCTCATTCAACATGATAGTGAGAACTACAGAGAGCCTTCTGTTTATACTGGGAAATGAAGATTGCATTCTCATCATTTTATGCAAGATACTTGTAGCAAATGAGGTAACATGCTATGGTAGATAGAGTACAAATTTGGGAACCAGGAAGACATACTGGATGCATGACCCTGGTCAAGTCACTTATCCTCCATGCTCTAGGACATAGGTGTTAAATTCAAATAGAAATAGTGGTCACTATATCTTACATAAGGATCCCTGCAGCCATATGTTGACTTAGAAAACCACATGTTAACATTATCCATGTTCTATTGTATTTATATCTATTTTATTAAATATTTCTTAATTTTCATCTGTTTGCTTCCAGACTCTGAAGTATGGACTGTATGCTTGACACTACCACACTAGGAAATTCTTCAAGTCTACAAGTTGCAAAGAAAGGATGGACCTGGAAAAGTGGAGGGAGTTTCCTTACTTGAAGTTTTCTATAAAGATGAAATCACAGGTACAATCTGTATGCCCTATAGATTATATTCTAAATGTTCACAGAGACCACACACAGGTTGTGAGCTAGGGCAACATACTTCACACCAATGATACATGACTTCTTCATGAAAGTTTACAGGAAGATAAAGCCCAGAACTGGCAGGAGGTCAAAAGAAGCACTAAGTCCAAGGTGGATCTAGAGAAATTTCACTTTGGGCAATCTCCATTGCATAAACAATAGAAAATCATTTGGGGAAGAAACCAAGCACAAGAGCTAGTGGGATATCACTGCATCAGAGAGACATGCCAAAGCAGCAATGCATAACATTTGCAACATCAACAGCTGACTTTTGTGAGATAAATTTTAGGAAAATTTTCTTCTCAGAGATAGAAGAACAGCCTTAAGGACCAATAAATTAACAGTATCACCATCTATTTCTTCAGACTCTATGCCTTACATATGGTGAGATTTGTTCTACAATAAGAAGGGGAGATTTGGATAGATACAGATATTTTTAACAACAAGGCTAAGGTGGTAAGTACATTAGGCCTTGAGTACAAAATACCTTGGAATATCTTCTGAATAGATAATGATTTTTGGCATCAGACTTATGCAGCAGATATGAACCTATCACTATGTCAAATAACGATAAAGAAAAGATGGCCTTCATTTGCTTCATGAAATTCTATTTTTTGAAAATATATGCTGTCTGGCAATGGGTCCTAACCTGTGTTGGTAAACTCATAACAAGGGAAAAAAAAACAACAAAAGTTTTTATAATGTATTTTAATGTAATCGGTGTCCTTTGTAATCTCTTGTATTTGATTTTAAAATGTCCTTCTAAAAAAAGGTCCGTAGGGTTCATCAGATTGCCAAAGTGATCCATAAAATTGTTGTTGTTCAATCATTTTAACCATGTCCTACACTTTGTGATCTCATTTGAAGTTTTTTTGGCAAAGAGAGTGAAGTGGTTTGCCATTTCCTTTTCCCACTCATTTTATAGATGAGGAAATTGAAGCAGAGTTAAGTGACTTACCCAGGATCACACAGCTAATAAGTGTCTGAGGCCAGTTTTGAATACAAAAAAAAGAGTATTCCTCATTCCAGGACCAGCACTTTGTCCACTGCACCACTTAGCTGTCTAGGTGCAAACCACACCAAGAAAAAAAAATAATAACTCTTGCCCTAAAGGATTTCTTTTTTTTTTAATTAAATTTTATGTTTATTTTTAGTTTATATCATTCATTTCCACAAGATTTTGAGTTACATGTTTTCTCCCCATCTTTCTCCTACTAACCACCCCAAAAGAGTGAATACCCCCTCCCCCAATCTGCTCTCTCTTACATCCTCCCTCATTCCCCCTCTGACATTCCAGTAGGTCAAGATGGATCTCTATGCCCCATTGCCTGTATATTTTATTTCCCAGTTGAAAGTAAAAAAATAATACGTATATTTTTTAAACATTTGATTTTAAAACTTTGAATTCCAGATTCTTTCCTTTTCTCCCTTGTCACCCACCCTTACAGGGAAATAAGCAATTCAATATTGGTTGTACATGTGAAGCTATGCAAAACATTTCCATAGTGGATATATTGTGAAATACTGACTATAATTCCCTCCATCCTATCCTGCCACCCCACTTGTTCTATCCCTTTTGCCTTCCTGTTCTTCCCCTCCATTGTAACAGTTTTCCCTTGACTCTTTTATATGAGATAATTTATCCCATTCTGTCTCTCCCCATATCCTCTCACTATATTCCTCTCTCATCTTCAATTTCACCTTTTAAGTATCATCCCTTCCTATTCAATTGGTCCCGTGTCCTCTGTCTATGTATGCTGGTACACATATATACACACAATCACATATGTATTCATATGCCCATATGCCCTCCTATATAGACATATATGTAGGTATGTATGCATGTATGTATGTATGTATCTATCTATCTATCTATCTACACATTTATATTCCTTTCAACTATTCTCATACTGAGAAAAGTTTCATACATTACAATTATTGCTTTTACATGTAGGAATGTAAATAGTTCAACTTTGACAAGTTCTTTATGATTTCTTTTCCCTGTTTACTTTCTCATGCTTCTTTTGCTTCTTGTATCTGAATGTCAAGTTTTCTATTCAACTCTGGTTTTTTTCATCAAGAATACTTGAAAGTCCTCTATTTCATGGAATGACCATATTACCCCCTGAAACTTGATTGTTAGTTTTGCTGGGTAGGTGATTCTTGGTTTTAACCCCAGATTTTAACCTCCAGAATATCATAGTCCAAGCCCTTTGATCCCTCACTGTAGAAGCTGACAGATCTTGTGTTATCCTGATTGTGTTTCCACAATATTCAAATTGTTCCTTCCTGGCTGCTTGTAATATTTTATCCTTGATCTGTGAGCTCTGGAACCTGGGTATAACATTCCTAGGAGTTTTCTTTTGGGGACCTTTTTCAGGAGGTGATTGGTTCATTCTTTAAACCTCTGTTTTGCCCTCTGGTTCTAAAATATAAAGGCAATTTTCCTAGAGAATTTCTTGAAGGATGATTTCTAGGTTATTTTTTTGATCATGGCTTACAGGTGGTCCAATAATTTTTAAATTATTTTTCCTGGATCTATTTTCCAGGTCAGTGGTTTTTCCAATGAGATATTTCACATTGCCTTCTATTTTTTTTTCATTTGTTTGGATCTGTTTAACAGCATCTTGATTTCTCATAAAGTCACTAGCTTCCATTTGCTCCAATCTAATTCTGAAGGAATTATTCTCTTCAGTGAGCTTTTGAGATTCTTTTACCATCTGGCATATTTGGCTTTTTAAGGCATTCTTCTCCTCATTCCCTTTTTGAGCCTCTTTTTCCATTTGAGTTAGTCTGTTTTTAAGGTGTTATTTTCTTCAGTCAGGTTGTTGACTCTCTTTTCATGATTTTCTTGCATCATTCTCATTTCTCTTCCCATTTTTTCCTCCACTTCTCTTATTTGGTTTTCAGAATCCTTCTTAAGCTCCTCTATGGCCTGTAACAGTTCATATTTTTTCTTGGAAGTTTTTGGTGCAGGATTTCTAACTTTGCTGTCTTCCTCCTGTTTCATGCTTTGATCCTTTTTGTCCCCAAAATAGGAGTCCAAAGTTGGATTCCTGAGCTTGCTTTGTTCCCTTTGCTTGCTCATGTTGTCACTTAATTACTTGACTTTTGAGATTTTTGCCATGGTAGAACTCTGCTTCTAGAGAGGGGAGCTTTGTCCCAAATTGCTGTGGTTTTCTCAGCTGCCACAGCTATTAATTGGATGCCCTCTCAGAAGCCTCCACTGGCTCTGGTTCACTGGTCACACACCCCAGCACCTCCACCCTGGACTGCAATCCAGATTTAAGCAGGTTAAAGCAAGAGTGATTACCCGTCACACTGGTTGCTTGGTCCCCCTAAAATTTTCTGGCCAGCAGCTCTGAAGCAGCCACATGGCGACAGCTGCTGTGCCTCAGCCACTTCTCCCTCCAGGGGACAGAAGTCAGACTGCACTCCTGGACTCCCTATTCCCAAAGTTCATTGACCTCTCACTTTGTCTTTGGCATTTATGGGTTAGTAATTCTGGAAACTGCCACAGCTTCCGGTGATACACTCTCCCGAAGTCCTTCTCCCTAAAGGATTTCTAAGACCCTTGCCACTTTTCAGTCATTCGTGGAAAAAGTAATTAATAACATGAATTATATGAAAATGTTGAAGTATCTAGAGGATCCCATAGAATTTCTTTTAAATACTTTTTATTATAAAATTAACAATTATTAACAAACATAACACAAAAGAAAAATATAAAAAGAGAATTGTATTAAAAACTGCGAATATTTGTTATAATATGTATAGTATTCTACAATATTTGAAAGATATCAAAAGAGCAAAATGAAAGATTACTGGGCCTCTCATATTGGTCAGATGCTGCTGTTCTAATGCTATCCCAGTACCATTTCTGTAGAACCTATCAAGGATGTGAGTCAGATAGTTATTTAGCAAATAATGAATACCATCTCCAAGAAGACAGAAGTAAGCCTTGCCTGGCCAAGTCTAAAGAATAACTGAGAACTGAAGACTTTAAGGATTTGGTGCCTAATCTCATACATTTGTGAAGAACTTGGCCATCATTGCACAGTTTCTCAATGTGTAAGTAAAAGCAAAAATTGAAGAGAAAAAAGTAACAATCTCTTGTAAATATTTTTTGCATAGTTTTGAGTTTGTTAGTAAAATAAATGTGAACAAAACTTTAAAGGACTTCCTGAGTCAGTCTGGGGATTTAATATGCTATTTCTGATGTCTATTCTTTATATGTGTGCATGTAGCACTTGATCTAAGTATGGGTATACATCAACCACTGCTGTGGTCTGACAAATCCTGTATGAATATGATTAAGAGATTAGCAGCTGCACTATATGTGTATGTTACTGGCTAAGGAAGATCATTATGAATACAGATGATCTATCCCATAAATTCCATATTTCTATTCTCATATGGATCCTGCTAGACAAAGAGAAAAAAAAACCTGTCACATTCAGAGATCTAGGTCACTAACTACTAAAAGTCCCAGCTGAGTGTTCATGTCTACTAGAGAACATGGCACCAATGGACAAACTTTAAAGTATCAGATCAATCATCCTGCCCTAATTTGTCTTGTATGACCAATGATAAGACTAGCTGAAGAATAAAATTCTATAAGAATAGTAAGGAATTCCAGAAGACATCAACATTGGTGTAGCAGAACGAACTCTGATTCTGGAGTCAGAGAATTTGGGTTCAAATCCTCACTGATTCTTTTTTTTTTTTTAAAGCAATCGGGGTTAAGTAACTTGTTCAAGGTTACACGGCCAGTTATTTCTGGGTGTGGTGCTGAGTATCTGAGCCCGGAATTCAATCTCCAGGTCATCCTGACACTGGAGCCAGTGCTCTTACTCGCTAAGCTACCTGGCTGCCCCTAAGCAATTGGGGTTAAGTAACTTGCTCAAGGTTACACGGCCAGGTGTTTCTGGGTGGGTGCTAAGTGTCTGAACCTGGGATTCAATCTCCAGGTCATCCTGACACTGGAGCCGGTGCTCTTACTCACTGTGCTACCTGGCTTCCCCCTCACTGATTCTTTAGACCTAGATGACATTGAGCAAATCACTTAGCCTCTTTGGACCTGTTTGCTCATCTTGAAAAGGAAGGGGTTCGACTAGAATACCTTTAAGTTCTCCTGTATCTCTATATCTCTCATCGTATGATAGTAAATGCCATGTCCCTCCCAACAGTTGTCTTCTTCAAGGTAAATGCTTTCAATTTTGTTGATCATCTCACATATGTCTTGGTTTTGAGTTCCTTCATCACCATGGTCAACCTCCTCTGGATGTACTCAGGCTTGTCAACAGCTTCTAAAATGTGACATTTCATCTCAGTTATATAAAAGAAAGAGTGTTCTCTATAAATTATAAACTTTTTTTAAAGCAACTGAACTGTCATGTGAATATTGCCCACAAAACAGGCTTTTCCAATGTAAAACTCCAGAACATATGAAAATAATGATGAGTATCATTCCATGTCCAAGGAACCACTGTGGGAAGTTAGAAGGATTTTCATAAACAGGATTCCTACAAAGATAATCTTTTCATTAGAAGCACTTCAGAAAAGCTGTCAAAACAATGGAAGCATTGGATATTCTCTTTGGTGTAGCTGGTCACATTCTTTAGGGTGACCACAATAAGGAGTCAAAATAAGTGATTCAGGTAACATTCTGCAAATTCAACAAGATGGGCCCTGTGATTGGAATATTAAAAATAGTATTTGGCAAGAATTCTCAAATAGGCATAAATCATCTGGGATGACTAACTCTGTTTTCCTGAAAAAAAACCATCTACTTATAGGAAGGGAAGGAAAAGGAATGAGTATTTATTAAGAGCCTACCATGTTCCAGGCACTGTGCTAGGTATCTTACAAATAATATTTCATTTTATCTGCACAACAACTCTGAGAGATACATGTTATTATTAATTCCATTTTACAATTAGGAAACCAAGGCAGAATTTAATGTTTTGCCCAGAGCTACTAAGTATCTGAAGCTAGATTTGACCTCATGTTTTCCTGCTTTGAGGCCCAACACTCTATTCACTGGCTCATCTAGTTGCCTCTAAAATTAGGACATTATTTCCTGGCACTAGATTTACTCTATTCACAAATAAGGTATATTTCAAAGATCAAGATGGCCGGATAGGAAGTTTAAAAAATATCAGTAAGTAAAACAAGTCCTTATGACAGTAATTTCAGATGTATATGATTGTTCACTGGATCATAGATGCCGAGCTTCTGTCTTATAGGAACATAGATTTAGAAATCTCAGAGATCATTTGTTCCAACATCAGTTCAGTTCAGTTCTTCATTTTCACAGATGAGAAAATTCAAGCCCAATAAGGGTAAATGGTTTGCCGAAGGTCAGAGTTGTAATTAATACAGAACCAGGATTTGAATCTAGGTCTTCTGACTCTAAGTCCAATATTCTTTTACATGATTACAAATATTTTGCTTTATAGTCTTCATATAAAACCAAACTATTAAAATTAAGATTTTTTTATCTAGCCATGAATTGAAGAAATATTCATATTCTCAATATACATATCAAAATGCTAAATAATCCTATGAAACTTGAACCCGTCCTCCCTCCCCCCCCCCAAAAAAAAGAAATTGTGATGGCGATTGTTGTCTTGTTTTTATTTAATGGGTTAGAAATGAAAACAACAATACAAAATGATTTAATGAAACTATCTCAAGGAAATTCCTGATAAAATTTCAGGGGAAAGGATTTTGTAAGCCATAAAACACTACTGAAATGCTATACTTATTAATACCTTTATTTTCTGCTAAAGCAACACAGCATAGCACAGTGTGAAAAAGAGCTGGACTTGAGCTAGGAAGACCTGAGTTCTAATGTCACCTCTGAAACCTACTGGTTATGTTGCCTTGGGAAGGCTCTTAAACACTCAGGATCCTAGGCAACTATTTAAGACTATTGATTGCCAACCTGCTTTGATAAAGTGAGTGTGCTCACCTGGGAGTTCCCATTTTCAATGCAAACACAGGTCTACTCCCTAAACTTATGTCCATTTTACTAAACAGATAGATGTTATAAAATAGTTTATTTTTAAAAATATTATTTGCAATAAATAAATATCAATTTAAAAACAATATTTTATAAAACATTTGTATGATTACAAGTCATAGAATATGACAGAAATTAAACTGAGTGCCAAAAGTGCCAAAAGGACAATGGAGGCATTTGGTGGGCATGAACAAGTGGCATCACATTTCCAATGAGAACTGATGCTGGATAAATGGTGTGAAGGTTATTGTTGGAGAAATGTATAAGAAAGAAAAAAAGATTAATTTTCATAGAGCAAGAATAAAGGATAACTGAGAGCCTGTAGGTTCTATCACAGTCATACAACATCAAGAACATGAAGGAAGGCCTTCTTTGTATCCAATACAGCATATTGATGAGAGGATATGGACAAGAAATCTCACAAGTTGGTGTAAGGGTTATGGGATTTAAAGATCTTCCATGCCCCCTGAACTTGCTGATGTAGCAGGAAGGGGTGGGGCAAGAGGAAGCAGAAGCCACACTAGAGTGCCTGTGGTGACTAGAAGCATGACAGGCAGCAGCAGAAGCAGTGGTGGTGGTAGCAGAGTGAACTCCTTCTTTTTTTTGAGCCAGCCAGAATTTCTGCTAAGGACTCCTGCTGACAATTGCCAGAGATGGGAACTGCAAGGGGCTGGAGCTGCCTGCGCAGTTGCTGTGAGTGAGGAAAGGAGGATCTTTGTCTGAGGTAGCCTGTTCTGTTTTGAAGGCTTGAGAATGTGGGTGTTTACTACATTAACTACATTACTGCATTTACTACATTAACTACATGTGCCAACTTCATAATTACTGTGATGGCTTTGACTTTCTGGTTTGGGGACTCAGTTTTCTGGTATTTTAATAAATGTTCTATCTTTATCCCCCATGTAGAGAGTCTGGTATATTTTATGATTAATAACCATATCAGTATATTTATAGATACCATAGGCATTGTGAATATAGCATTGTTGATACATTTGGTGATGAGGGCGGAATAACAAAATGTAAGGCCTCTGTTTGGAAGCAGAAATGGCTATCCCAGGATGGGAGGATTTGCCTTATTCCTCTCTATACAGAGAATGGGTCAAAAGCACAGGGCCCTGTGAAAACTGGGAACCAAGGCTAAAAGAGGGATAAACCAGAGATTTGGAAAGATGTTTACAAGGAATACCCATAGAACCAGGGAAAGAACTGGCAGGAGTGTGCAGAAGAAGCTGGGTCCTGCTAACAAGTTATTGCCTCATGTGTAAAAGTACGGATAAGCTGCTGGAGGAAAGAGCTCAGATGGCTAGGGAGTTGGCTGGTTTGCCTGAGGATTCTTCTGTGCTACAGCATTCAGAAGAGCAAATTGGAGGTACTCAGGTGATGGAAGAAGAAGCTACTGTTCATGTAGCTAAAAGGAAGCAAAAAACTAGCAGAAGAAATGTGCATGCAGCTTTTGTATAGGTTGTGCAGAGTTGCCCTGACAGCTGCCAGGAGAATGTGTGTGAGGGGAATGGAACAAAGTTAGATGAGGAGTTTTCTAATGCAGAAATTCTCCCCATACGAAGAAGAAGACAGGAGAACCACCAGGGCAAGACAGAGTCCAGGGAGATAATTGAGGATTTCACTCAACAGGAGATCACTGATATATTGAGTAGATTTACCCAAAGAATGGGGGAGTCTTTAGTGTCTTGGATAGTAAGAATGACTGATGAAGGCACCAGAGGAATAACACTGGACAGTAAGGACTGCTTAAAATTCATAAGTATCAGTCAGAATCCTTTTGTGCACCAAACTTTTAGGGATCACCATATGCAAGGAGGCCTCAACAGAGCCAATCTGTTAGCTTTAGCTTCAGAGGGATATAGAATGCAATATCCTACTGACTCTATGTGGCCTGGCAGAGACAGACCCTTGTACTCACTTAGAGATTGTATGAGAAAGCTAAAGGATGAGGTAATGAAAGCTGCTATCATGGTTGGAGATGCTAATGCATAGCATGATACCCCACTAGGGGCTCCTCATAGAAATATCATAGTGAAGACAGCTCCTCTGACTGTATTATTTGGAGAAATAGGGCACCCTCTTTCAGAGGTAATGGATAAGATTTCAAAATTAAGTGACCTAGGGGAATGGGGACAAGATAAATTGCCTCTAGAGAGAAGAGAAAACAGCCAGCAGATTCAGAGAAAAAAGAGACCAAGACCTATATACAAGAAGGCAATTGTTTACTGCTCTTTTGAGAGCAGGGGTGGATTTTAGAAGAATAGATGGTATTCTAACTGACGAGCTACCGTGTTTCCCCGATAATAAGACCTATCCTGAAAATAAGCCCTCCCCTTACTGTGTAAGATTCCTCTAAAATAAGTCCTCCCCCGAAAATAAGCCCTATTGAGATTGCTACTGTAGTGAAGGTGATCCCCTGCGCTACATGCTACATTACAGTATCCTCTGTATGCACCGTCCCCCCCGCCCCGGGTGAAACGCACGCCACGCTCCGAGCTGCATCCAATCAGAGCTGCAGCAGTGAGCGCGTCATCCTGTTCTTCCCCATTGATTTGCTTGCTGGCGCCATTGAGAGCAGTGCTGCGGAGGAGAGCTGAGGCAGGACAACATAAGCCCTCCCCTGAAAATAAGCCCTCTGGTGTTTTTCTTTCCAAAAAAAAATAATAAGACAGTGTCTTATTATCAGGGAAACACGGTACATAAGGTGTAACAAGAAAAGGTACTTAACATTAGAATGAATAGGGAAGCAGGAACAACCCCTGCAGGTACTCCTGAATCATTATATCCAAGTTTGCCACACCTTCAGGGAGAATCTGAATCTTTGTATTCAAGTTTGCCCCACCTTCAGGGAGAATAGGAAATAGGCCTAGCCCCAGCCAAGATTAAAGAAATATACAGAGGAGATTGCAGACCCCACATTGTTTTAACAATATATTGGAAGAATGGATCAACTACTATAACTCTGATACCCATTTGAGACAGATTTTGAAACCTTTATATAGAGTCACTCAGAAGAAATATGAATTCGATTGGTCCCTTGAGCAGAGTAAAGCTATTGAAGAAGTCAAGGCGGCCATATAATTGTCTCTAGATTTTTGGTCCATGCAAAATAGTCCAGTGGAATTACAAGGGACTATACAATATGATTACACAAACTGGAGCTTAAAGCAAAAACAACAAAGCTGCAATGTACCCTTGGGATTTTGGTGTAGGAAACTCCCTTCATCTGGAGTCCTGTATACACCTTTTGAAAAGCAGTTGTTAACTACATATTGGGCTTTGGTGGAGACTGAACAAATGACTCTGGACCATGAAGTGATATTAAGACCTGGAATCCTGATTATTACCTGGGTAATGAGTACCCCAACTTCTCACAGAATTGAACATGCCCAAGAGGCTAGTATAATCAAATAGAAGTGGAATATTCAAAATAGAGCAAAAACAGGCAAAAGTGGAGTCTCTGCTCTACATGCATCTGTATCAAAGAGAAATTAAGGGGAATGACACATCCCATTAGCCAAAGCAACAGTTGGTACAGTCCTCTGTAAAATAGAATGAGGGATATGATGAATTAACTGAAGAACAAAAGAAAGGTTTACTGATGGGACAGTGAAATATTTGGGCCAAAAATGACATTGGAAAGCAGTAGCCTATAACCCACGTACTAGAAGGATTTTGGAAAGTACTGGGATAGGTGAAAGAAGTCAATATGCTGAACTTCTGGCAGTACATCAAGCCATCAAAATATAACAAGGAGGACAGTGTCATATATTCACTGATTCATGGGAGGTAGCTAATGGGTTAGCTACGTGGATGCCCATGTAGAAAAATCAAAATTGGGGAATTCATAGCAAACAAGTCTGGGGCAAAGAATTATGGGAAGATATCTGGAACATGTCTTTGGTCACTGACTTGTCAGTTTTCCACGTAGATGTTCACATGGCCCTTACCACACCAGAACGTGAGTACAATGCTCATGCTGATCGACTGGCAAAGATGGCTACTGAACATTCTGTCACTACTTTGACAACAACTGATGATCCAGTATTAGTAAAATGGGTCCACCAAACAGCTGGCCATTTGGGGGTCCAGGCCACACACTGGAGGGTGCAAGATCAAGGTATTAGTATCTCTCATTCACTGTTAAAACAGATAGCAGAAGAATGTCATATATGTCAATTGGAAAAGGAGTAAACCATTCCTCAGGTAGTAACTGGAGAGACAGCAAGAGGAAAGGTCCTAGTCCAAATCTGGTAAATAGATTATATTGGTCCACTACCACAAGATAAAGGATGCAGATTTATATGTACTTGTGTTGACACCTATTCAGGTGTACTAGTGTCTTGTACTTATAAGAATTCTACCCAGAAAAACACTTGTAATACTCTAGATCTCATAAATCTATATAATGGAACCGCAATGCAGATTCAAAGTGACAATGGGTCATATTTCAAAATAAATGAAATGAAGAAGTATTGTATACTAAACAATATAGAATGGATACATCATATTCCATATTATCCACAAGCATCTGGATTAATTGAAAGAATGAATGGATTATTTAAAGAACATTTAAGGAAGTTAAGTTCCAATAATTCATATCAACATTGGAAGATTAATTTGTTCATTGTGATACATAATTTGAATAATAGACCATTGGGAGGAAGTACACCTCTAGCCAGAATGATGACCCCAAATCTGCAAAATAGAAAACAACAAACACATAAGATCCCAAATATTGAGTATTGGACTCTGAGACCAGATGTCCCAGCACTGTACTCAGTAACAATTGGTCCGGTGGGGTATGATTTACATTGTTTAGAGGACTTCTGGATGGACAGAAAAGAAATAAGAAAAATCTCCACTGGGATATGTGTAAGAATCCCTAAAAATCACTTTGGACAGATTTTCCCCAAATCAGGATTAGCAGCTCAAGGAATACATGTTTTGGCTGGAGAAATAGATTCTAATTATCAAGGAGAAATTGTAACATTCCATAATACAGATTCATAAAAATGATAGGATAGTTCAAGTGATTATTGTTCCTTGTAAAACAATACCACTTGTAAAAACTGACCCTCCTTCCAAAATATCTGTCAGCGGAACTGAAGGATTTGGTTCTACTGATAGAATAAATTGGGAGCTAAAGTATGGGTAAAACAGAAGCCAGATGATGTTCTAAAGGCTGTGGAGATTATAGCACATGTGTGTGGGGGGGGAGGGATAACATGGTAACTATTGTTTATTCCAGAGAAGATTATTACAAAATTGTACCCTTAACTCATAAATTCTACTGTGAGTGAGGCTACAGTAGTGGGATCATGGACTCTAGTAGTGTGGCTATATCTACCTTGTTTCTGGTTATTGTCTGTTTCTTCTTGACTCTTTGTTTACCTTGTTTGCTAGATTTGTTTCTGCAGGCTTGGTACTCTCTACCTGTAGCTGCCTGATAGTTTAAGCTGGATGTCACCCCCTGTTCACAACTGTGATGTGTCACCCCTAGACCTGGCATCAAGCACATTGCAAATGCTGGCTAAAGGGATGACCTCTCAAATGGGACCCCTTGGGACAGGGACAGCTCTATGTACAATTTCAGCAGCAAGTAGCCATAGAAGAAGAGACCTTCGTCCCTTACTGCAAATTTATGGGGCCCCATTTGTTCGGGGGAGGGGGGGGATGATGGGGAGCTTGTGCTCAAGCCCCACCCTAAAATATTGTTTTCTGTGTTGTGTGCTATCCTTGTTATATTGTTGTAAAATTCTGTTGGTACCAGTTATTCCTAAAACTCCTATTAACCTATGTAATGAAATGTATTTTTAATGTATTTTTTGCCAAGTAAGGGTCATGAAAGATCTTGGGGCAGAATGTAAGAGTTATGGAATATAAAGATCTTCCATGACCCTTGAATTTGCTGATGTGGCAAGAAGGGGTGGGATAAGAGGAAGCAGAAGCTAGGCTAGAGTGTCTGCGGTGACTGGAAGCATGAAGGGTGGCAGCTGCAGCGGCGGTGGTAGTGGCAACGAACTCCTTTTTTTTGAGCCAGCCAGAATTTCTTTTAAGGACTCCTGCTGACGACTTCTAGGGACAGGACCTGCAAGGAGCTGGAACTGCCTGCAAAGTTGTCATGAGTGGGGAGAGGAGGATCTTTGCCTGAGGTAGCCTGTTCTGTTTTGAAGGCTTGAGAATGTAGGTGTTTACTACATTAACTATGTGTGCCAACTTCATGACTACTGTGATGACTTTGACTTTCTGGTTTTGGGACTCAGTTTTCTGGTAGTTTAATAAATATTCTAGCTTTATCCCCATGTAGAGAGCTGGTATATTTTGTGATTAATAACCATATCAGCATATTTATAGTTGTGGTAGGCATTGTGAATTTTGCATTGTTAATACAGTTGGGCAGGCATGAATGGGTTGTGATATTCTTTGTTAGAGGGAGTAGCCACATTATTTAGATTGCATATACATTGTGATATATTAAAGTCACAGAATCACAGGATTTCACATTTTTCAGGGACTGCAGTCACCATCTAGTCTGACCCATGCCTGAAAAAAAATCTCTACAGTCTATCCAACAGAGAGTATTGACAATCAGCATTTGCTTCCAGATCTCAAGTGAACAGGAAACTACTAACTCCTGAGGCAACACATTCCACTTGATGTAACCTACCATACAGCTCTTACCTTTGCCTTCTAGGGTCAATCAGAACAAGTATAATCTCTCTTTCACATAACAGTCTTTTAAATACTTGAAGACAGGAATCATGCCCACCTTTTGTATTTTCTTCAACAGATTTATTGTATTATGTTCTTTAAAATCAGTCCTCATATATGAATTCCCTTCACCATGATGATTGCCTTCTCTGAAGGTTGTAAAATATCTTTCTTAAAATATGACTCTCAGGGCAGCTAGGTGGTGCAGTGAGTAAGAGTGCTGGCCCTGGAGTTGGGAGGACCCATGATAAGTTCCGGCCTCAGATACTTAACACCCCGCCCCCCCACACACACACAGGCACACACACACACACACAACTGGCCATGTAACCTTGGGCAAGTTACTTAACCCCAATTGTTTAGAAAAATATGACTCTCGTAAATGTACACAATTAACCAAAGATGGTTTGGCCAGAATGAGATTATCAGTTTCTTGTTCCTTCATAGTTTGCTTCTTTTAATACAGCCTAAGATTGCATTAAGTCCTAGTTCTCACACTTTTTTGCTCTTCATTTGTATATAAGTGAACTTATATACTGTTCTTTGTATATAACACTCATGACCTCATGTTTTCACACTGACTGTCACCCACTTATCTCCATCTCTTAGCTTTTTTGAATTCCTTCAAGATTCAGCTCATATCTCACCTTCTGCTGAAGGCCTTTCACATTTCTTCCAGGTGCTAGTAATTTTCAATATGAAATATTTTTCCTTCTATTTTGAATATATCTTCCATGTATCTAGGTTTTTTCAGGTTGTTTCCTCCATTGGATACACTCCATTTGTACACTTATTTTTTTTCCATTCTTTGTATCCCCAGTGTTTACAACAGTGCCTGGAACATGGTAAGCACTTAATTAATGTTTGTCTAGTACCATATCATGCAAGGCAAAATAGTATCCATTAGAAAAGAGTTTCTATGGATAGACATGCATGAAGTAATGGAGGGAAATGAACAGAACCAAAAAAAATAAAAGAACATTGTATACTGTAATAACAATATTGTTTTAAGTACAACTTTGAATGACTAAGTCATTTTGACTATTATAAACACCCAAATTACAAAGGAATTATGAAGATGCTATCTGCATCTAGAGAAAGAAGTGATAAATATGAGTATGTATAAAATGATTTCACATATACACATATTTGTGTGTAATTGTAGCCATCTCAAGGGTGAAGAAAGAAAATAAAAAGAAAAAAAATAATGTGTGTGTGTATATATATTATATATGTATATAATGTAATATATATCTAAAAGGAAGAGCAAGTTGTACATAAAAATATGAAGCTTAATTTGTGATCATTTTTAAAATTTACTGTTATAAAAATACTTATTTAAAAATTAAAAAAATAAAGAAAAATTAAAATAAACTTTTTAGTAAGTAAACATGTTGACATAGTTTACCTTAAAGTTTAGTTTTCTGTCCTATTATTTTTTTGTTTTTTTTGGAGGAGGAAGGTAGGACAATTGGGGTTAAGTGACTTGCCCAAGGTCACATGGCTAGTTTTCGTGTGTGTGTGTGTGTGTGTGTGTTGTGTGTGTGTGTGTGTGTGTGTGTGTGTGTATGTGTGTGTTAAGTGTCTGAGGCTGGAATTGAACTCAGGTCCTCCTGATTCCAGGGCCGTTGTTCTATTCACTGCGCCACCTAGCTGCCTCTTGTCCTATTATTTTTGATGCAAATATTAACTCTGTGGAAAATGCTAAATTGTAACTATTTTTACTTCAAAGCATCCTGTGTTACTCATTTTCCATTCTTCATAAAAATGAGAATATTTGACGGTTGTCTATTTGACAGTAAAGTCCCTTTGCTCTCAAAAGTATTTGTTCCCAACTCTTTCACTGATGCCTAAAATTCCACAATTAGTGATTCGTTCTTTTTATTTATTTGTTGCCCCCTGTAAAAATATGAGTTGGTAATTGTATTCACAGTGAAGTGAAAAAAAACCCAAAAGATTGCTTATTTTTGGCTTTATGTCAAAACAAAACAGCATTTATGTTTTCAGGATTCTTCTCAGAGACCACAAAATGTCCTTTTCCAGGCAAGAGTCTTTCTACTTTCAGAGGTCTAACAATAAAATTGTATGTTGGCAGAATCGTTATGAATCAACTCATCTTCAGTTGGACCAATCCTTCCTGGTGACATGATATAAAAAGGGAAAAAGAAAAGGCCACTGGTCACTTTGATTTTTTTGTTTGTTTGTTTTTACATTTAATTCCAGGTAAGGTGATGTTTAAATTATTTTATGTCTGCTCTCTGTGGAGAAAAAAGATACTGCTGATCTGAGATGCCATTTTTTTTAGAGATACCAGGATATAGAGCTGTAAAGACCTCTGAGATCTAGTCTTATCCCCCATCATATTACAAATGACAAAACAGACTCAGAGATGGGAAGGAATGACCAAAATCACATATATGGTAAACATCAGAACCATAATTGAACCCACAACCACTAGGCCCACTATATCACATTGCTTACATAAATGCAAATGAAAAAAATTGATTTCAAGTTATGGGATTAAATAAGGCCTGAACTGAGAACTAGTCAGAAATTTTCCAATGTAAATCTCAAAATTTCATGAATTTTTAATTTTGGGAACAATGTAAATAGGTGTGGTTACAGATTTCTCTTTCTGTCTCTCTGTCTCAATTTCTCCCTACCCCAAATGTAAATATTCATATATATTATTTTATTATTTTGGTGTGGGGACTTGGTTTTGCATTTCTGATTGAAGTGATATAGGGAGATCTTTATATAATAATTCCCTCTACTGGTGTATATCTTAAGATTGTGAAGATACTTTAGAGGTCATCTACTCCAACCCCTTTATTTTACAGATGAAGAAAGAGACTCATAGAGGTTAAGTTACTTGCCTAGAGTAATTTTGTTAGTGTTCAGTTGTGTTCACCTCTTTCTGACCCTATCTGGGGTTTTCTTGGCAAAGATATTGGAGTGGTTTGCCATTTTCTTCTCCACATAATTTTGCAGATGAGGGACTGAGACAATTAGGGTTAAGTGACTTGCCTAGGGTCACACAGGTAGTAAAAGTCTGAGGTCAGATTTGAATTGAATTCTTCATGACTCTAGACCCGGTGCTCTATCCATTGTGCCACCTAGTTGCCTTACAACTAGTAAATATTTCAGGTAGGTTTCAAATGTATATCTTACTGAGTCCAGAATCAGCACTCTATCTACCATATCAGAGGTGTCAAATATCCAGCCAGACATCTACATGCATTCCTGAGTGTGGTTCAAACCAGATTAAGTTCCTCTTCCTATCTGATTAATTTGTTGATGTATTAATAAAAATGTATAAACATATGTGATTTTCTAAGTCCTTCAGGGATCTTTATGTGCAATTTAATAATTTCTATATCAGTTTGTATTCTATGCTACACTGCCTCAAAATTGTTATCTTGGTAAGGTGGTGTAAGGGTTATAGGATTTAAAGATCTCCCATGCCCCATGAACGTGCTGACATAGCAGAGCAAGAGAAAGTGAAAAGCCGAGCTAACGGCCCTGCAGTTGGCAGTTGGTGGCGGTTGCTTTTTTTTTTTTTTTTGAGTTAGGACTCCTGCTGAGGACTGCCAGAGGCCAGAGCTGCTGGGAGCGCGCTGGGTGGTTGCTGTGAGTGGGGAGAAGAGGACCTTTGCCTGAGGTAGCCTGTTCTGTTTTAAAGGCTTGAGAATGTGGGTGCTTTCTACTTTATCTACCTGTGCCAATATCATAACTACTCTGATGGCTTTCACTTTCTGGTTTTGGGACTCAGTCTTTTGGTATCTTAATAAATTTTCTAGTTTATTTCCCCAAATGGCAAACCTGATGTATTTTGTGATGGATAATTATATCAGCATATTTATAATCTCTATAGGCATTGTGAATATGGCATTGCTGATACATTTGGCGACCAGGATGGGATCACAAAATGTCAGGCCTCTATTTGGAAGCAGTGGGGCTTTAGAGGGAGAAATGGCTATTCCAGGATGGGAGGATTTGCCTTATTCCTCTCTAGCCAGAGAATGGGCTAAAAGCACAGGGCCCTGTGAAAACTGGGAACCAAGGCTAAAAGAGGGAGAACCTGGAGATTTGGAAAGATGTTTGAAAGCAATACCCATAGAACCAGGCAAAGAACTGGCAGGAGTGTGCAGGAGAGGCTGGGTGCTGCTAACAAGTTATCGCCTTATGTGTAAAAGTAGGGATAAGCTGCTGAAGGAAAGAGCTAGGATGGCTAGGGAGTCAGCTGGTTTGCCTGAGGATTCTTCTGTGTCACAGTACTTGGAAGAGCAAACTGGAGGGACCCATGTGGTCCAGGAGCAAGCTACTGTTCATGTAGCTAAAAGGAAGCAAAAAACTAGCAGAAGGAATGTGCATGCAGCTTTTGTACAGGCTGGGCAGAGTTGCCCTGACAGCTTCCAGGAGAATGTGTGTGAGGAGAATGGAACAAGGTTAGATGAGGAGTCTCCTAATGTAGAAGCTCTCCCCATACGAAGAAGAAGGCAGGAGAACCACCGAGGCAAAACAGAGTCCAGGGAGATAATTGAGGATTTCACTCAACAGGAGATCACTGATATATTGAGTAGATTTACCCAAAGAATGGGGGAGTCTTTAGTGTCTTGGATAGTAAGAATCACTGATGAAGGTGCCGGAGGAATAACACTGGACAATGAGGACTGTTTAAAATTCATAAGTATCAGTCAGAATCCTTTTGTACACCAGGCTTTTAGGGATCACCATATGCAAGGAGGAAATAACAAAACGAGTCTTCTAGCTTTAGCTGCAGAAGGTTGCAAAAAGCAATATCCAACTGAATCTATGTGGCCTAGGGGAGACAGACCCTGGTACTCACTTAGAGACTGTATGAGAAAGTTAAAGGAGGAGGTAATGAAAACTGCTATCCTGATTGGAGATGCAAATGCATATTATGATACCCCCCTAGGAGTTCCTCATAGAAATATCATAGTGAAGACAGCTCCTCCTGCATATAAGCACCTAATTCTGACTCTTTTAATTGGAGAAATAGGGCACCCTCTTTCAGAGGTGCTGGATAAGATTTCACAATTAAGCGATTTAGGGGAATGGGAAAAAGACAAATTGCCTCAAGAGAGAAGAGTAAACAGCCAGAGGATTCAGAGACAAAATAGACCCACAAGAAGGGAACTGTTTACTGCTCTATTAAGAGCAGGGGTGGACTTTAGAAGAATAGATGGTATTCCAACTGAAGAGCTGCATAAGCTGTACCAAGAAAAGGTACTTAGCATTAGAATGAACAGGGAAGCAGGAACCACCCCCACAGGTATTTCTGAATCTGAATCTTTGTATCCAAGTTTGCCCCACCTTCAGGGGGAATAGGAGATAGGCCAAGCCCCAGCCCAGATAAAAGAAATATGCAGAAGAGATTGCAGACCCCATATTGGTTTAACAATCTATTGGAAGAATGGATCAACTACTGTGACTAGGCCACTGATTGATACTGGGGCTGAGGCCACACTTATCTATGGAAACCCTGATAAGTTTAAACATGGAACTCCTATTACCATCACAGGTCTAGGAGGCACTGAAATATCAGCCAGACAGGTTAAAATAACAATGAAAATTGGGCAGTTACCTAAGAAGGAATATACTGTGGTTGTTGTACCCATTCCTGAATTCATCATTGGAATAGATGTATTGAGAGGCATAACTCTGAATTTACCTGAAGGAAGATACCAATTTGCTGTGAGGAAGATAGGAATTAATACAGTTTTAGTGGGAAAACTAAAAATGGACCCAATCACTTTACCTGAACCTTCTGAAGTAATTACTTTAAAACAGTATCGTGTGCCAGGTGGGCAAGATGAAATTGCCACTACTATAAAGGAATATGTTGAAGCAGGAGTGTTAGTCCCTACAACCACAAGATGGAATAATCCTGTCTGGCCAGTAAGAAAATCAGATGGGACATGGAGAATGACTGTGGATTATAGACAGTTGAATAAGGTGACTCCTTCTTTGTATGCTGCTGTTCCAGATACCATCACCTTAATAGAAAGGATCCAGAAATATGATGGGAATTGGTATGCAGTTATTGACTTGGCAAATGCCTTCTTCACCATCCCAATAGACTCTAAACAATGGGACCACTTCGCTTTCACTTGGCAGGGTAGACAATATACTTTCACTCGCTTGCCACAAGGGTACATACATAGCCCCACTATTTGTCACAGGATTGTGGCTGAACAGTTGGATGAATTAAAGCTACCTGGTGTACAGCTTACCCACTACATTGATGATATCATGATACAGGGAAAAGATGCGAAAGTAGTGGAAAGGAGTTTGACCCTTTTAATTGAACATATGAAAAGTAAAGGGTGGGAAATTAACCCTGCAAAGGTTCAAGGACCAGCTCAGAATGTGAAGTTTTTGGGTATACAATGGAACAAGGGGCTAAGGGAGATTCTTCTTCAAGCCCGACAAAAGATTCAGGATTTTCCTACCCCTACCAATAAGAAGGAGGCCCAAAAGTTCATAGGACTCTTTGGATACTGGAGGCACCACATTCCACATTTGGGACAGATTTTAAAACCTTTATATAGAATCACACGGAAGAAATATGAATTCGATTGGGGACTTGAGCAGAGTAAAGCTTTTGAAGAAGCCAAGGCTGCCATACAATTGGCCCTAGATTTGTGGCCCATGCAAAATGGTCCAGTGGAATTGCAAGTGACTGTACAAGATGATTATGCAAACTGGAGCTTATGGCAAAAACAACAAAGCCGAAATGTACCTTTGGGATTTTGGTGTAGGAAACTCCCTTCATCTGGAGTCCAGCATACACCTTTTGAAAAGCAGTTGTTAGCTGCATATTGGGCTTTGGTGGAGACTGAACAACTGACTGTGGGCCATGAAGTGATATTAAGACCTGGAATCCCAATTATGACCTGGGTAATGAGTACCCCAGCTTCTCACAGAATTGGACATGTCCAAGAGGCTAGTATAATCAAATGGAAGTGGTATATTCAAAATAGAGCGAAAACAGGCAAAAGCAGAGTCTCTGCTCTGCATGAATCTATAGCAAACATAGAAATTGAGAGGAATGACACACCCCCTGAGCCAAAGCAACAGTTGGTACAGTCCACTGTCAAATGGAATGAGGGATATGATGTATTAACTGAGGAACAAAAGAGACATGCATGGTTTACTGATGGGACAGCAAAATATTTGGGGCAAAAAAGACATTGGAAAGCAGTGGCCTATAACCCATGCACTAGAAGGACTTTGGAAAGTACTGGGATAGGTGCAAGTAGCCAATATGCTGAACTTATGGCAGTATATCAAGCCATCAAAATAGAACAAGGAGGACAGTGTCATATATTCACTGATTCATGGGCGGTAGCTAATGAGTTAGCTACATGGATGCCCATGTGGAAAAATGAAAATTGGGAAATTCATGGTAAACAAGTCTGGGGCAAAGAATTATGGGAAGATATCTGGAACATGTCTTTGGTCACTGACTTGTCAGTTTTTCATGTAGATGCTCACGTGGCCCCCACCACACCAGAACGTGAGTACAATGCTCATGCTGATCGACTGGCAAAGATTGCTACTGAACGTATTGTTCCTACTTTGACAACAACTGATGATCCGGTATTAGCAAAATGTGTCCACCAAACGGCAGGCCATTTGGGGGTCCAGGCCACACACCAGTGGGCACAAGATCGAGGTATTAGTATCTCTCATTCACTGTTAAAACAGATAGCAGAAGAATGTCATATATGTCAATTGGAAAAGGAGTGAACTGTTCCTCGGGTAGTAACTGGAGAGATAGCAAGAGGAAAAGTCCCAGCCCAAAACTGGCAAATAGATTATATTGGTCCACTACCACTGGATAAAGGATGCAGATTTATATGTACTTGTGTTGATACCTATTCAGGTGTACTAGTAGCTTGTCCTTATATGAATGCAACCCAGAAAAACACTTGTAAAACCCTAGATCTCATAAGTCTATATTATGGAACCCCAATGCAGATTCAAAGTGACAATGGGTCACATTTCAAAGGCAATGAAATGAAGAAGTATTTTATACTAAACAATATAGAATGGATATATCATATTCCATATTATCCAGAAGCATCTGGGTTAATTGAAAGAATGAATGGATTACTGAAAGAACAGTTGAGGAAGTTAAGTTCCAATAATTCATATCAACATTGGAAGGATAATTTGTTCATGGCTTTGCGTAATTTGAATAATAGACCATTGGGAGGAAGTACACCTCTAGCCAGAATGATGACCCCCAATCTGCAAATTAGAAAACAACAAACACACAAGATCCCAAATATTCAGTATTGGACCTTGAGGCCAGATGTCCCAGCACCGTACCCAGGACCACCTGGTTCGGTGGGGTATGATTTACATTGTTTAGAGGACTTTTGGTTGGACAGGAAAGAAGTAAGAAAAATTTCCACTGGGATATGCATAAGAATCCCTAAAAATCACTTTGGACAGATTTTACCCAAATCAGGATTAGCAGCTCAAGGAATACATGTATTGGCTGGAGTAATAGATTCTAATTATCAAGGAGAAATTGTTGTAACATTCCAGAATTTCGGTGAAGGGCCCATACAGATTCACAAGAATGATAGGATAGTTCAAGTGATTATCGTTCCTTGTAAAACAATGCCACTTGTAAAAACTGACCCTCCTTCCAAAATAACTGTCACAGGAACTGAAGGATTTGGTTCTACTGATAGAATAAAATCAGGAGCTAAAGTATGGGTAAAACGGAAGCCAGATGATGTTCCAAAGGCTGCAGAGATTATAGCATATGGGAAGGATTACACTGTAACTATTGTTTATTCTGGAGAAGATGATTACAAAATTGTACCCTTAAATCATTTATTCTACCGTGAGTGAGGCTACAATAGTCTGGTTATTGTCTCTTTGCTTCTTCTTGATTTTTTGTTTGTTCACCTTGTTTGTTAGATTTGTTTCCACAGGCTTGGTACCCTCCATCTGTAGATGCCTGATAGCTTAAGCTGGATGTCACCCCCTGTCTGCAACTGTGATGTGTCACCCTTGGACCTGGCATCAAGCATATTAAGAACTGACCTCTCAAATGGGACCCCT
>NW_027187327.1:11126321-11148951 GCF_028583685.1 Petaurus breviceps papuanus
TTTTTTTTTTTTTGAGTTAGGACTCCTGCTGAGGACTGCCAGAGGCCAGAGCTGCTGGGAGCGCGCTGGGTGGTTGCTGTGAGTGGGGAGACGAGGACCTTTGCCTGAGGTAGCCTGTTCTGTTTTAAAGGCTTGAGAATGTGGGTGCTTTCTACTTTATCTACCTGTGCCAATATCATAACTACTCTGATGGCTTTCACTTTCTGGTTTTGGGACTCAGTCTTTTGGTATCTTAATAAATTTTCTAGTTTATTTCCCCAAATGGCAAACCTGATGTATTTTTGTGATGGATAATTATATCAGCATATTTATAATCTCTATAGGCATTGTGAATATGGCATTGCTGATACAGGTGGTTTGGTTATTAAAAGGTTAAACCAAGTAATGAATCAAGTCATGGAGACTGGAGTCAGAATGTTGTGCATTACTAGTATTAAGTAGGCCCATTTGGCTGAAAGGCAGAATTTGTAAAGAGCAGCAAAGTGTAAGAAGTCTGAAAAAGGAGTAGGAAGCCTGCCCTGGTCATGGAGCAGAGTATATCAGAGACAAAATTCTGAATTTGGGTCTTCCTGACTCAATCCACTTTCCCCAGATTTTCTTCATGTGTCTTAACTTGTAAAATATATTTATCCTATTGCAGGTTTGTTTTATTCACCAAAAAAAAAACCAAATGAGAGAGAGAGGAAGGGAGAAGAAATTACACATAAGCAAAAGAGAGATATCAAACATTATAATGATATTTGCTTTAGAGTCTGTGATGATCACAAGACAAGTATTCTAGGAATTATTTTGCATGTTTGGAAATGTTTATTGTTGACAATGAATCATTTATTATTCTGTAATCTTTGGATGTGGTTAAAAAGAAAAAGGGGGGGTGGTTTGTGTGTGTTATCCACATTTACAGAATTTTAAAGGAAAATTAACACAGTTGTTTTGACCTATAATTTATGAAAACATGTCAGTTAAACTTGAAAGTGCCTAACAAGCAGTGGGACTAAATGAGAAACAGATAGCAAAATTGCAATTTTTACTGTTGCTTTAGTACAAGCTTTCTCAACTTTAGTCCAATTTAAGAGGAAAAAAAGGAATATTTACCATAGAAAATAGCAAAAACTCAATATGGGGGAGGGAAGAATTGGCAGCAGATGGTACACTTTGGCTTTCTATGGCTCACGGTTTATATATAATTCTTAAGAATTGACAACTAGCTTTTGATTTCAAATGGTTTCCTTGTTGGTAATGACTGAAAAGACACTGAGGGATAGGAAAGATGATTTTTTAAAAAGAGTTTTAAATGCAAAACAGCTTGGTGAGAGAGACAAAAGTACAGATCTGAATCAAATTGTGAAGGGCTCAATAAGTGATTTCCTTAAAAGCATATTTTTTTTAATAAAAATAAGGTAGGACACAGTGGAAAAGTGTTTTTAGAGAAGACAATTTATATTTTATTGACTACATTTTAAGCAAGATGCCTTTGGAAAAGTAAAATGAGTCTCTCAAAACAAGACAGAGTCAGAAAAACACTTCCCTTTGTGCCAGGGGACTTGGGTTCAAATTCCACTTCCTTCACTTACTATTTTATGACCTTGGGTAGATTCTTCTTCTGTACAATGAGGAAGTAGGACTCAATGGTCTCCAAGGTCTTTTCTATCACTATATCTATGTTCCTATGATAATATATTGGAGAAAGGAGGTATTTTTGAAATCTCCTTCAGAATACTGATTTATTTTCAAATTTCTAAGTAAACCTTCAGTTTTAGTCATTAGAAAACTTATATTTTCCCTCTAAACTGAACTAGTTTTCAATGGAAATCAATTGAAAAAGAAATAGGCAATGGCGGAATGCTAATTTTAGATAGTCACTTCTCTTACTGTAATATTCCATAATTAGATGACATACTACACTGAAATAGAATTGTGTACAAGCCTTTAATGAAAAACAGAGTTTCCTTTTGCTATTTCTTTCCTGTAGATGAAAATACCCATTCATAAGGAGAGTGAGGTTTTTATTTAACAGTGTAATGAGACTAAAGTACAATGTGATAGCATGACATCATCATTCTTTGAGGGATTGAAAATTAGGCTTCAACCAAAATGTGCCATATACTTGCCAGATCTGGCTTTAGCAAAATTGTAATTTGGGCTAAGATTGTTGCTGGTGGATTTCTATGCTACTCTCAATACTTTTCCTATTATTTACTTCCCTTTTCTTCCATCTATGCTTCATTGCCCAGTATTCTCATTTTGTTTCCCAGATTCCCACAGATGCCTAATGTAGCATCTCACATTTGTTTTTTGGCAATACCTTTTGCTGTGGACTCTCTCTATATTGTCTTCCCTTCATCAAGCTATCTGGTGCCCCATACCTTCAGGACCCTGGTTTACTCTTCCTGGCTGAACATATCTATGGCAAAGTGTTAGTGGGCAACAATTGTTTCATTTGTACTCTTCACCAATAATATACTTGCAAACTAATAGGGTATTCAGTGCCTCAGCAAATCTATCAATA
Organism: Petaurus breviceps papuanus; assembly: GCF_028583685.1. Classification (NCBI taxonomy): domain Eukaryota; kingdom Metazoa; phylum Chordata; class Mammalia; order Diprotodontia; family Petauridae; genus Petaurus; species Petaurus breviceps. The sequence goes on from NW_027187327.1 coordinate 11,128,831, forward strand.
CATATTTATTGAGTGACCACTAGGCACATATAAAGGTGGGGCCCCACCCTTCCCCTTATTCATCACAGAAGGGGTAGTCTTCTCAAATGAATCCATCAATCAAAAGTGTAAATTGGGTGAGAACAAGTCCTTAAACAATTTCTAAAGAATAAAGTGCCTTGATAATTGGATAAAGACAGATGATTCCATATAGGAAATAGCTTATGAGGACTAAAAGAATCAGACACATTGTCTAAGCTTGAGTATAAAACACCAAGCTAGGAATCACACCATTTGATAACCGACCAGTCAAGTGGTAGAGGGTCCTGAGCCATTATGGAATGCCTTGAGAGGGCAGTCCCTTGAGCTTTTCCCAGAAAGCAATAGGGGTAGAAAAGGTGAACTGAGCCAAGAGTGCTCCTCCCTGAAGTATATTGGGGAGACTGGATTAGAAGTAGACAATACATCAAGAGAGAGACACACACCAAGGACAAATTCAGACAGACACAGACTAATGCAGAATGGACAGGGGGGGAGCCACCTGAAGGAGGAAAGAGCTTCAGGGAGTGAGACCCCTTAAGAGGCAAAGAATCAATTCAAGAACTCTAGAAAGGGACTAATCTTTGGAGCCCAGAACATTACACCTAAGGAGAACCTCATGAGGACTCTGCAAAGGGATTCAAGAAAGTATTTCTGGTAACCAGAAGTTGTGAGTTTACCTTTGGACCACATATATTCTATAAGTGTATTCTTTACTATCTTTCCAGGTTAAATTTAGCCCATTCTTCCCATTTACCTTATGCATACAAGGGAATAAAAGCCCCCCATTTTGGGAGGATTGTTTTTATACTAAATGTTCTTACTTTGAAACTTTAGTAAAATAACATTTGTAAAAGCTAACTTAGTCTACTGGCTAGTGGGCTTATGAGTTATAGTAATAAAAACCAGTCCCTCAAGGTTTATCCCCCTAGAATCCTAAAAGCAGTCAGATGCCCTCTGGGAAGCCCAACCTTTGAGTCCTCCCAGTATGGTGAGTTACTCTAGAGCAGTTCCTACACATTTCAGGAACTTTGGTAGAGTAGAGGATGAGATATTCTTGGATAGAAGGCCTGTTAATAAGTCTAACTCTCCACATGAGCAATTCTGAACCTAGAACGAGAAAATGATACTCAATGTTCACCACTAATAGATCCTAACTTTGAACAATAGTGGGATTATAGCATATACATAATATAATAGCATGGAAACAAATAAATACCCTTCACCTTTGGGGTGGTTATTTTCCTACTTCCCTTCTCTTGCTTCTCTTGCTGTGTATTTCAGTTTTCTAATTCCTTAAACACTGAGAAGCATTTTATCTCTTTCTCATTTTACTATCTTCCCCCCCCAAAAAATTATTTAAGACATTTAGTTTAGACTTCTATTCCTTTTCATTTTCTTCTCATGAATTTTTGTCATTTTCTTGATTACATTCATCTTTAAGACAACTTTAAGCCTTGGGTCTATTTGGATCTATATAGGGCTTAATTCTGCATTAATTTCTACATGTATTTCACAAACAAGTTCAGTAACCAGATGACAATTCTTCATTTTCTTAAATATCCACTCAATCTCATTTTTTGTAAAGAATATCATTATTTTTCCTTTCTTGAGTCAGTTTAGGAAAACAAATTGTTTTAGGAAAACAAAATGTCAGTTCAGGAAACAAAATGCAATATAATTCAACTATCAATGAATGTCTCTCTGCATTATTGATACATATGATTTGGAATATGATGCTAAATTAGATTTCAGTGACCACTTCAGCAGTAGGAGTGAGGAAACAGATTCCTAAAAATATAACAAAAATTAAATTAAATTAAAATAAACTGTGTAGAAAGGCACTGTCGATATACCTAAAAGTTTATATTAAGATGAAGCTATTTGAAAAAAAAAAGATGTTCACTTTGATAGCATTAACCTTCAATCCTCAATTAATCTTTATTAAATTCCCACTATGAGTGAAATACTATGCTTAGTGCTAGGGATACAAAGAAAGTTGAAAAAAGCAGAATAATCCCTGTTCTCAAAGAGCTCATATTCTAATGAAATTCAAGAGAATTAAGTGTTCTCTTAGATTAAGTACAGATGCTTTCTTTGAGTCATCAAAATTCTCCCCCTTTCTTTCTATCCTATTTAATTACTCTAAATCTTACCTCACTTGGTCCCACACCCTATACTTCAGTAAGGTAAACTCAATTTTCATCCCAGACATATGATCATCATCCAGCCTTTCCACTCAGGATGTGTCTTTTGATATCTGTTTCTTTTCCTTCAATTCATTTGGGGATCTCCAGCATGGTTGACAAATTTACAAATTCATCTATTTGAGGAAGCTATTTCTAATAGACCATAAATTCTTTCCCCTTCTACCACATTCAAGTACACTGGAACTGCTCTTTCAACAAATATATATTGCAATGAAATGTCCATAATATTTACATGTAATCTACATCTTGTTATTGTTCAGTCGTTTCCATCAAGTCCAACTCTTGGTGACCCTGGTTGGGGTTTTCTTGGCATAGATAGTGGAGTGGTTTGCCAATTCCTTCTCCAACTCATTTTTCAGATGAGGAGGGAAGTGACTTAACAAAACTCTTATAGCTAGTAAGTGTTGGGAGACCAGATTTGTGTTTATGAAGATGAGTCTTCCTAATTCCAAGCCTAGTGCTCTATCCACTGCATCAACAAGTGTCCCTAATCTATGTCTAATGGAAATTAATTTGTTTAATTTAAGGTATGCTGTTAAAGTAAGGGACTGGATGTTGTGAAAGCTAGCTTACTTAAGTCTTTCCTATATCTACAGAAAACATGCTCAATTGTACAAAGCAGGTAACACTGGCAACTGGAAGTCAATTAGAAAAGCAATTAGAAAGGTATAGAAAAAAAAAAGACTACAGATGGATCAGATCAAATTCATGACCATGATTAGAAACAATAACAACCACTCATAATGTGTAGTGTTTTAAGTTTTGCAAAGATTTTTTTTACATTATCTCATTTCAGCCACATTTGAATTCTATAAAATATATTATTATTATTTTCATTTTACAGATGGAGAGATGAAAATGTAAACCTGTTTAAACTCTGTTTGCTTCAGTTTTTTCAACTGAAAAATATTCCTCAATGGAAATAATAATAGCAACTACCTCCCAATGTTGTGAGGATCAAGTGAGATAATATTTGTAAAGTACTTAGCATAATGCCTGGCACACAGTAAGTGCTATACACATGTATTATTATTATTATTATTATTACTATTATTATTTCTACTCAGCAAAGTTAAGAGAATTGACCACAGTCAGATAGCCAGTAAGTCTTTGAGGAAGATCTTTAATCTAGATGGTTCCAAATGTATATCTAAAATACTATCCACTATACCAAGAGTAGCTATATCTATACATTACTTTAATATGTGTTTATATGGTGTTTTCTTACTAGTGGTGCATATTATCATATGCATATACTATTTTTATGATATACAAGTATACTATATCTTTAGTCCATTTCATCTCCCCATTAAGCTTGAGAGCAGAGAGCTGTAGCCAGTGTAGTTGGTGGGCTAGTGAATGGTAAAAATAATGAGACAGGGGTGTGATCAATAGGCTGGTTTATTACTGAACCATTTCATACAGAGCCAAAGATACAAGGAGCTCACAGAGTTTGTATGTCTCCCAGCAGAAGATCTACATGACCAGAAAAAAATGCAAACAATGTACAAGGACCCTCCTTTGATCTTGTTTACTATTTACCCTTGCTTAAGGTTAGTTGTTTATTAGGGCAATATCATAGGACCATGTCCGGAGGCATAAACAAACAAGATTACACATCCTCCTGCTTATCTGCCCTGTAACCTTGCAGATGTTTGTATAGGAGAGGGTAATATTCTGTGAGTGGGGCTGGGAGATCCCTGAAAGTTCTCTACATCCCCCCATTTTATTTATTTAAAAGGCTATGGGCAGAATCATGCAATTGGAGGTAGTATACCACTTGTTGAATGATATGAGAAAAACAGTAAATAAGGATGGGTAAACAGGTACACAAAACAAGTAATACCACCCCTATTCCTAGGAAGGGTATTATCTGCTGTACTCATCCAAGTAATATTCCCTGAGCTATCTTTATCCAATCTACAATGGTTTGTTTGTTGTTTTTGTTGTTGTTTTTTGCCTCTGAATTTGGTAGTAGTGACTGCTGACTTCCATGATCCATGAGGCGAGCCAAATTCTCTAAATCATTTATGTCAAAGGATGTGCTATGGTCACCCCATAGCCCATTAAGATGATTTCTAATTTGAGTTATGTTATATTCTGATTCATTATATTGTTTGTTTACCATACATAAATACATATATCTATAATCACGTATTAACCTTTCTCTAACTTGAATTAATACAATCTCATCAGCTGTAGCAATTAGTTCATCTCTAAGCTATGTTAATACTTTATAAAAACTCTTGTTGATTTCTGATTGTAACAAAAATCCTCATGAAACATTGACGGACAATTCATGTAAAAATTGAGTTTGCATTATCTGATTTTGTACAGTGCTGATGGACATAGACATAGCAACACTGATCACTATAGTAGTAATTAAAGCAATTAACAACAACACAGGAAATACACCTCTTTTTTTGATTGAAACCCAATTGTTGATTAATTTGAGCAATAGAATGATCAGCATGAGAGTGAAACCAATGCTCACTCTCTACAGGTATCATAACCATACTAGATCTTCTTATAACAAATAGCGATTGTACTAAAGAAGTGTTATCGTGACATTCAGAAACCTTACAATTAACACATGGGATGTTGTAATGCTTATCAATTTTGGTGATATTTACACTACTATGATTTCCCCAGATGAATGCACACCTCCCTCCTAAACAAGCACGTACAAAGCTGTGGTCAGCCTTGCTCAAGTATGTCCCATTAGGAGCAAAAATAGCAAAAAAAAAAATGTTGTTATTAGGGCCCATGTCAATGGGATTTTCATATTTCCAGGTTTCCTCTCTGTGAGTGTCCAAACCAAATTTGTTTAGGGTACCCCCCATGTCTGTGTTTAACATTCGTGTCATTGTGCCAGGAAATGTAGGTTTGCTATTCCACCTGATGGCAAACAGGTATGTTAATCCTACAATTAAAAATGGGGGATCCGCTTGACGTGAAGATGAGTCCCACTCGTCTCCACCTGGACACAGCATCTGATGTTTACCCCACAATCCTGAACAGTTCGAAAAAGTCCCCCAAATTCCCATACTACATGTTGTGATGCTCTCAAAGCGTACTAGCTCATTAACTCTGAAAATTCCTTCAGCATCAACATTACCATTCAGCTCACTTTTAACTCTACACTTTGACACAGATATAGAAGATACATTAACAGGAATGTCCACAAAGGCATCAACATGTTTGAATCTTCCCCAAGAATGATACTCATAATGATACTTGATAATTTGTACTAAGCTACATGAGGACATATTAAAAGTAGAAAAACACAAAGGTGGTTCATCCACTAACCCAGTAAAATTAAAATCAAGCGCAGAACGGGTTATGTTTGCATTATGAAAATAAAAATCTTTGGCAATAAGGACTGACCCGTTTCCTTCTAAAGTGATTTCTGGGAGAAACTCCTCTCATCCAACCATCTCCAGCCAAGAAGAATGATCCATGACTCTCCAGTATCTTGTAGAGGCAACTATTTGAAGCCGAGCAAGGATGGTAACGAGCAGGATCACCATCCATTTGCCCTCATTTTGGCTCTGACTCCTCCTCCACTGCCAACCCTGTCTGGCTATGGGGGGAATGAAAGGTGAATGTGCAGTCTCTGAATTTGTTGACATAGCCCTTGTTCTCCTTTCTGGTATCCAGACTTCCTCCTTCTCCTCTGTAGAAGCACACAAATAGCCTCTGCCAGGCACTATTCCTCTGTGTGGACCACACCATTGTCCCTTATCATTTTTCTACATCACCCATTCAATAATGCCTGGGGCTATGATCTTTTAGAATTACTAATTGTATGGTCAATAACATCCCAGAATTTTTCTGCTGGTGTTTTATTTTCATGATCTAATGTCAAATAATTTATTACATATAGTGATAACCCCAACATTTGGGGTACTGGTGCTCTAAATTCCCCCTTTTAGTTTTTGAAGTACAGTTTTAAGTGTACTGTTTTTTCTTTCAACAATAGCCTGATCTGTAGGGTTGTAAGGAAGCCCTGTAACATGGTGAATACCTCATTGAAGACAGAATTTGGCAAAGCTTTTTGAAGTGTAAGCAGGGCCATTGTCAGTCTTTAATTGTTTTGGAACACCTGCAGCAGCAAAGCATGTAATAAGATATTCTTGATCATGAGAGTTTTTTTTTTCCCAGTAATAAGATGTTCTTGATCATGGAGGTTTTTTTTTCCCTAGACATAGCAGTTGCCCATGTGAACCCCAAATATGTGCCCATGGTTACATGTATATATTTCAATCTTCCAAAAACAGAATAATGAGTAACACTAGACTGCCAAATTTCATTGGGCAACAGTCCATGGGTATTTACACCCTTGGGTATGGAGGGACTGCAAATAACACATGATGGATAGCTTTAACTATTTGAGTAGCTTGTTCTCTAGCGATATCAAAGGTCCTAGAAAGTATTCTAGTGGATTTGTGAAATCTATGATGGGATTCCCTTGCTAATTCTAATGATCCCACAAGGATTTGGTCAGCTATGCGATTACCTATAAAAAGTGGTCTAGGAAGACCAGTATGAGATGGGATATGCATAATGTAAAAGGGATGTGACCTATTCTGTACAATATCTTGTAAATCACAGAACAACATGTACAAAGGAGTTTTATTTCTATGTATGTTGGCTGTTTCTATCTTTTGAGTTAGTTGGGCTTCATATTAAGAATCTGTAATAATGTTAATAAGCTGAGGAAACAGAGTGAGAGCAGATATAGCTGTGAGCTTGTTCTTTTGTGTGGAATCATAAGGAGTGGTGATCATTTTCATAATCTATTAGGACAGTATACAGAAGCTCTGTAGTCTTTAGTGGCATCAGTGAATACATTAAATCCTAAAACAGGTTGATCCTTACATATCATAATGATTGTGAACTCATTGTTTGTTAAAAATCTGAAAATACCTTTTGTAGTATAATGTTGTATGGGGATAGCATATATTAACAACAATTGCCAAGACTCTTGATTCTCAATCAATTGTTGGATTTGGTCACAAGCATAAGGAACTTTTATAACTTCAGGCAATTGACCACTTAGGCATAAGCATCATCTGATCATTTTCTTTATGAGCTGAGCCATCCCATCAGGGTAAGTTTATAAAGAATATTTTGCTGGGGAGGCTAGGTAGCCCCGGAGTCAGGAGGACCCAAGTTTGGTTCTGGCCTCAGACACTTAACACACACACACACACACACACACACACACACACACACACACACACACACACACAAACAGTGTGACCTTGGGCAAGTTACTTAATCCTAATTGCCCTCCAAAAGTAAAAAAAAAAGAATATTTTGTCTCTGTGAGCTTAATTTTGTGAAAATGAAAACTGAGCATGTCAGCAATCACTCTTCTTAGAGCCTTCCCCTTACCTTGAAAGAAATCCATTGTCTCTCAGATTTCATGTGGGCCCACTTCCTGCCAACAAATTGTGGAGGTCCATTTCTAGAGACTTGACCAGCAGTCCTGATGCCCCACATTATGGGTGCCACTTGCTGTGGCCAGTGCAGTTAGTGGGCTAGTGAGTCATGAGAATAATGAGAAAAAGTCTGGTTTATTACTGAACCATTTCATACAGAGCTAAAATACAAGGAACTCACAGAATTTATATATCTCCTAGCAAAAGATCTACGTGACCAGAAAAAATGCAAACAATGTACCAGGACCCTCCTTTGATCTTGTTTACTATTTACCCTTGCTTAAGGTTAGTTGTTTATTAGGGCAATATCATAGGACCATGTCCAGAGGCATAAACAAACAAGATTACACATCCTCCTGCTTATCTGCCCTGTAACCTTGCAGATGTTTGTATAGGAGAGGGGAACATTCCGTGAGTGGGTCCAAGACACCCCCAAAAGTTCTCACACAGAAACTATGGATATAATAACTATTTCTGATAAGAAATGTGAAAACTGATAATAATGTTATGCTTTATTGGTGCTTTAAGATATATGAATTGATTCCTCTAGTTATTATATATTTAGATTACAAATTCCTTGTGGACAAGAAATGTTATATATATTTTTTTCTTTTTTATTTCTTGGTGCCTAGCACCATAGATACTTAATAAGTACTTTTTGAATTAAATTGAGCTATAGGATATTAAGTGGGGGAGCTATCATTACTTAATATGCATGATAGCTTCCCCACATTCTGTTAAAGACTAATTATGTAATGAAAATACTATAGAAAGTAAGAATAATATTTTAGCATGATTAAGCATTTTAACAATTGAAGGGAAATGTAAGGAGACTCGATTTATCCAAAAAACAAACAGGCAGAGCAGATATATCCATTTTCTATTAATACAAAAGCTTTATTTGTGGTTTAAAATTAAATAAAATGTATTTTTAGGGGCAGCCAGGTAGCACAGTGAGCAAGAGCACTGGCTCCAGTGTCGGGATGACCTGGGGATTGAATTTGGTCTCAGACACTTAGCACCCACCCAGAAACACATGGCCGAGTAACCTTGAGCAAGTTACTTAACCCCTTAGGGGTGGCCAGGTGGCTCAGTGAGTAAGAGAACTGGTTCCAGTGTTGGGATGATGTGGGGATCAAATCCAGGTTCAGATACTTAGCACCACACCCAGAAATAACTGGCCATGTAACCTTGAGCAAGTTACTTAACCCTGATTGCTTTAAAAAAAAAAATAAATGTATTTTTAAATGTTACCATTGAGTCAAAAATAGTGCTATTAAGGAATCTCATTGGCCTACCTGAACAAAGAATTAAAAGCCTAGACATCATATTTCAAGAAATCATAAGAAACACTGCCCTGATATCCAAGAACCAGAGGGTAAAATAGAAATGGACAGACTCCTCTGACCACCTCCTGGAAGACAGGCCAAAATGAAAACTTCTAGGTATAAGATAGGCAAATTCCAGAGCTTTCAGGTCTAGGAGAAAATATTGAAAGCATCTATGAATAAACAATTCAAATATCATGGAGCCACAGACAGTATAACACAAGATTTAGCAGTTTCCAAATTGAAGAATTAGAGGGCAAAGGAGCTAGTTTTACAGCCAAGAAAAACCAATCCAGAAAAACTGAGTAGACTGCTTCAGGGAGATAAATGGATATTTAATGAAATAGCGGACTTTCAAGCATTCCTGATGAAAAGACTAGAGCTGAATAGAAAAATCTGTGTTTCAGATAGACTCAAGAGAATCATAAAAAGGTAAACAGGAAAGAGAAATCATAAAGGATTCAATAAGGTTAAACTGTTTACATTCCTACATGGGAAGATGATACCTGTAACTACTAAAAATTTTATGGCCATTGGGGCAGTTAGAAGGGATATACATAAACAGGGGGCACAGGTGTGAGTTGAATATGATGGAACGATATCTAAAATAAATAATATTAAGAAGTGAGGAAGATGAAGCTATTTGGAGAAGAGAAGGGAGAGGTAGAATGGGGTAAGAGATGTGAAAGGGAGTTTACAGTGGAGGGGAAGATTGGAGAAGTAGGGGGAGGAATGCTTGAATCTTCCTTTTATCAGAATTGACTCAAAAAGGGAATAATATGCCTATTCAATTGGGTATAGAAATGTATTTTACGCTGCAGGAAAGTGGGAGGGAGATGGATTTATAGGAGGGGGGAGCAGATAGAAAGGCAGGCAGATTGTGAGAGGCAGTAGTCAGAAGCAAAAGACTTTTGGAGGTGGACAGGGTGAAATGAAAGAGAGGTTAGGCTAAAGAGGAGGGGGAATAGGAGTGAAGAAAATATATAATTAGTAGTCATAACTATAAAAACATTATAGAAAGTTTCTCTGATAAAGGCCTCATTTCTCAAGTATATAGAGAACTGAATCAAGTTTATAAGAATACAAGTCATTCCCCATTTGATGAATCATCAAAGTATACGAGCAGGTATTTTCAGATGAAGTAATCAAAGTTATCTATAGTCACATAAAAAATGCTCTAAAACACTAAAGATCAGAGAAAATTAAAACAACTGTGAGGTACTACTACATGCCTATCAGATTGGATAATATGATAGAAAATGAGAAATGTTAGAGGGGATGTGGGAAAAATTGAGGCAATAATGCACTGTTGGTGGAGTTGTGAAATGATTCAGTCATTCTGGAGGGTAATTTGGTACTATACCCACAGGGCTATAAAACTATGCATATCCTTTGACCAAGCAAGACTGCTACTAGGTCCATATGTCAAAGAACTTTTTAAAAAAAGGAAATGGACTTATATGTGCAAATGTATTTATATCATATTTTGTTCTGTTAGCAAAGAGTTGGAAAGTAAGGAAATGCTTGTCAGTTGACGAATGGCTGAACAAGTTTTGGTATATGATTGTGATAGAATACTATTGTGTTATAAGAAATGATGAGCACGATACTTTCAGAAAAACCTGGGAAGACTTACATGAACAGATGCAAAATGAATCAAGCAGAACCTGGAGAATATTGTACTCTGTATATAAGCTGATCAACTGTGAATGACTTCGTTATTCTTAGCAATGCAATAATCCAAGCCAATCCCAAAGAACTTGTAGTGAAAAATGTTATCCACCTCCAGAGAAAGAACCAATGGAGACTGAATGGAAACTAAAGCAGAGTATTTTTCAATTCATATGTTTTATATTTTTTGGATTGAGTTTTCTTTCACAAAATTACTAATACGGAAATATTTTTTGCATGACTGCACATGTATAACCTATATCAAATTGTTTGCCTTCTCGATGAGAAAGGAGGGGAGAGAAGGAAGGAGATAATTTTGAACTCAAAATTAAAAGAAAAAACACAAATATTGAAATAGTTTTTACATGTAATTTGGAAAAATAAAATATTAAATTAATAAAAAATAAACTTATTAATCCTATGAAGGATGAATCAGAAAATGATGGTGTTAATAAAAAAGAACTTTAAGATTTTTATATTCTCATAAGACTTTCTTTAATTTAATGTTATAAACTCACTTTTTTCACTTTGAAATTACTCTTTATTTTTTTAAGTTCAAAATCAAGTAATTCCCTTCAAGGTCTTATTGGTCAATGTGAGCATAGATAAGCCTATGTGCAAATAATCCTGTCTCTGCACATGGGTTTCAATATCCCATTGAATATATAAAATACATGATAATCCACTGTCTTCTCTGATCCTTTTCACTTCTGCTTTCACTGTAGTAGACTTGGGGGGAGGCAAAGAGTTCTAAGATTTTTCTTTTAATTTTAGATCATCTACAAACATTCATTTAAGTCAGTATTCTTATGTCAAATTTTTCTCTAAAAATCAAGGTTCTTAAAGGTTATAAGACCATCCTATTAACATTTACTAATTAATTTCACTTTTATTATATTTGGTTGAAAGAAGTTGCTTGTAATATCTTTTAAATTAATATGAAAAGAAAAGTAAAAGTAGTAAGGGGGATAATCTTGGGAAATCCTTGTATTGGCTTGAGAAGTGGGAATAAGGTACTTTGGTCCTTGTGAACTCCCTGGGGCCAAATATATGGTAGCTATGATAAGTAATTGGCTCAGATATCACAGCAGGCAATCATTTGTTAAACAGGGAAAAGCAAGGAACGAGTTCCTGATCATTTTCCAGGAAACTGGAAAATAAATTAAATCCATTTACCTAAATGCAAAGAAAGCTAAAAGCAAATGTTGGAAATATGTGGGACAAATGAGAAGAACGAAATAATAGTTATTGCAGCTGCCTCATTTTTCCCAAAGGAAGAGGTTGGATTATAGGGATATAGGATAGTGAAACTATTCCATATAGGAGCATACTGAGAGAAAAAGGAGCACCATGGAGAGCTGGTAAAGGGTCCAGGATGCATTTTATATGGAGCATCAAAGAAAATGTAAAGTCAACTTTAACTGTAGTGATGATTCCAGGGATTTTCTTGAGATTTTCAAAGGATAAAACCTTGCTCTGAGGTTTTAGTATCTCTCAGAAGGGAAAAAAATGATCACTGTGATAACATATATTATTGTTATCTGATCAAAAAGGTATGATTTAGCTAAAGGAGATGGATGCCATATGCTACAGGATATCTAAAGCTTCCCTGCACTTTGTACACGATATTTTAAAACAAATCAGTCATTTTGTCTCTCCCTTTTAATGGCTCCATTTTTACCTGGACACAACAGTATTTTCTGGCTTCATGCTTGCATTCTGACCATCCCACATATCTGGAATGCACGAGACACATCACTTTAGACCTTAGTTTAAACTTCAGTGGCTGTAAATCTTTCACCTTTAAAAATAAAATGGGGCATAACTTTTAGTTCCTCGTCAAAAGTCCAAAATTTCATTATTTCTGGCAGTCCCCGCATTTGTCCTAATTGGTATGCCAGGAGAAATAGTTTCCAGTAATATGGAGGGCTAAGGATCCTACTTAACTTTGTTCTCTCCCTTAGTCCTGTCAGTTCCTTGTCTGGCTGACATAAACTAGACATGACTAAATGAAACTTTAAATCATTCTTCCATACTGTCACGTTCTTTTTGCAGCAGACATTTTAAGATGTTACTGGAATAGTTAAGTTCATAAAGGCTCATTGCCAATGAATTAGAATTCCATTTGCTTGCTTTGTTTTGTTTTGTTTTCACTCATTAACTAGTCCACTAAGATTTGGATGAGTGAGGAAGGAGCACTATACCCTTGAAATCATGGATACTTCACATATCTTATGAAGTTATGTAGCAAGGTGGATAGAATGCTGGAACTAACAGTCAGAAAGAACTGTGTTCTGTGTGACCCTGGGCAAGTCACTTAACTTCTTTTGGACTCAGTTTCCTTGATTGTAAAATGTGGATTAATAATGGCACCTACCTCACAGGGCTTTTGTGAAGAACAAATGAGGTCTGAAGCCAATGGTTTCTTCCCTCCCCCCCCCTCCCCCTCTCTTCCCTCCCCTCCCCTTCCCTTCCCTCCCCTGCCCTCCCTTCTCTATTTTTCCTCCCATCCTCTCTCTCTCTCTCTCTCTCTCTCTCTCTCTCTCTCTCTCTCTCTCTCTCTCTCTCTCTCTCTTTCTCTCTCTATTGCCCTCCTTCCCTCTTCTCTCTCTGTCCATCTGTTTCTTTCTCTCTCTCTGTTTTCTCTTTCTCTTTCAGTCTCTTTTTGTCTCTTTCAGTCTATCTCTCTGTCTCTATTTCTGCTCTTTGTCTCTGTCTCTTTCTCTCTCCCATAACCCCCACCTAGAGATTTTGGAATTTTGAAAAAAGTAATATAGAGTGGTTATAAATTAACCCTTCATAGGACAGCAAATCTATAAGCTCAAGCCATTCATTTTACAGAGGAGAAAAATTGAGATCCAGAGCAATTAAGTCATTTGTCTAAGATCACAAAGATACTAAGTAGCAGAGGCAGGATTCAAACCCAGGACCTCTTAATCCAAATTCAGCTATTGTTCCACTGTATAACACTGACATCTCTATTTCTTGTCCCATAGTGCAAAGAGAACTAGACTAGCAATTAAGTCTTGGATTTTAGTCCTGGCTCTACCACTAAGTAGCTGTGTGACATGGGCAAATCATTTACTTAACTTCCATTATCCTTAGTTGCTTCATTTGTAAAATGAGAGCTTTGGACTAGATTACCCCTTGAATCCCTTTTAACTCCTCAATTCTATGTGATCTGTCTTTTCAGATGTGCTTAAAATTATTAGAATCTAGGTGGCTAGGTGGTGTAGTGAATAGAGCACTGGCCCTGGAGTCAGGAGGATCTGAGTTCAAATCCGGCCTCAGACACTTAACACAAAACTAGCTGTGTGACCATGGGTAAGTCACTTAACCCCAATTGCCCTCCAAAAAGCAATAAAATAAAATAATTAGAATCCCTTATCCTTCACTAATTAAGTTGCACTCTGAGTTTGGTTTGCTGGGGAATATGGCTCTTAGTGAAATTACCTAACTAGCAATTACTTGACCTGAAACCTGGTTTTGTTAAGTCCCAGTAAAAAAACATGGCAATTGATTTCATGAGAGAACAAAGTTTCAAACTTGTTTCAGTTCCTCTAATAAATCATAATCAAATAAATGTAAACAAATGATTTTTGATTCTCAGAATATAGTACATGAACAAGTACCCTCCTTTACCCTAGTTCTATAATAACACAAAGATGATTAAAATAATATTTCCTTTCTTTTTAAAGTAAAAATCAGATATAACGTTGTACAAAGAGCACTTCATTGTCTGCCATCCTAGTCTATTCAATAAAAATTGATTGAGCCTATTACATAATTTTGATATTGTGTCTTTAATGTGGCTTAAATCTCAAAAATTATCTTTCTTTTTCCCATACAGGAAACAGAGAAAATATTTTCCATTTAATATGTCTCAAAGTGATACGTAACTATTATATGCCTTTTGGAAAACTTCTATTTTTTTTTTAGCATATCTGCCTTGTATACCATAATCTTTTATTGCCTTAATTCATTCCTTCATTCCAAAGTCATTAAGAGACTACAATGTGGACTGAGGAGGCTTCTACTTCATTATATCAGATTTAAAAATCAAGAAAAAGGAGTCACTTGTCTGGGGCTGTGGAGGCATAAATATGACCAATGGATCTAAACCTTTGGTTTTCTGGGATTCTTTTCATAATGCATATTTTGATACTGTAAATATAGTCAAAACCTTCAGTGATTATACAACAAAAATACACACCACCCACAAAGGGTCTACTATGTGTCTACCCTGCATCCATAGGCTTAGCAATATGCTAGGTTTTGAAGAGAGACAAAAGAATTTAGTTAAAACACTATACCTGCCCTTATGGATCTTATAGTTTAGTATGGAGGTGACATATACAAAGATAACTATAGCACATGATAATATATAATAAATGCCTTAGAAGAAAGGCAATGTGTCTAGCTGGAATCTGAGCTTAGAGTCAAAAAGATTTGAGCTCAAATCTTGCTGCTGATATTTACTATTGTGATGTTGGATGTGTTGCTTAATCCTTATGTATCTCAGTCACCCCCAGAACAGATTGTTCCCTACCTAATGAAATAAAATAATCTTTTGTATATTATATTTACCAAACTTTAAGTCCAGTCAAAAGTCACCTCCATATAACTTTTTGTGAGGTCTTATTTTCAATAGTAACAGACTTATTTACATTTAAAAATGATGAAATCATAGATTCTTTGTATCTGCATACATTTTGCATGATTTATGAAACATACATTTTTATATCTCTAAATCAGTTACATACTTTTGAACACCATACCATGCTTAGAGTTGAAAATTAGCCAAGAAGCAAAGTAAGAAGAATAATTAAAAAGCATTTATATCTTTCTCAAGACACGGTATAATCTTTTCACAAATCTGATTTGCATAAGTAAATTGGCAATATCTGTTAAACCTAAGATCTTTAATCTCTTTGTGAGAAAGAAATAGATTTAATTTTCACAAAACATTGGAATCATGCTTTTAGGCAGTAGGAAAGGAATGTGTACATGAATGGAGTAGGTAGGTAAGAGATAATATCTGTGGTCCCAAGACCAGCTTTGCTAAATATAGAGTTGCTCATCACTAGCTGCTCTTGATGAAATGATAAATAATTATAGTGACACATTGATCTATACAATAGGTGAAAACACTCAGTCCTCTGTGAAGCTTGAGATCACATAGATAATAAGTTTAGAATAGTTGTTGAAGAGAATAGGAGAGAGAATCAAGTGAGGCATAAAAGGATTCTCTTACTATGATGAATGCCATGTCAAGATTATATGACAGGGGAGGCCAGGTGGTGCAGTGAGTGGCCCCAGCATCAGGAGACCTGGAATCGGTTCCTGCCTCAGATACTTAACAGCCACACAAAAATAACTGGCCATGTAACCTTGAGCAAGTTACTCTACCCCAATTGCTTAGGGGCGGCCAGGTGGTGCAGTGAGTAGGAACGCCAACTCCAGCATCGGGAGACCTGGGATCGGTTCTGGTCTCAGATACTCAGCACTCACACAAAAATAACTGGCTGTGTAACCTTGAGCAAGTTACTTAACCCTGATTGCTTAAAAAAAGATTATATGACAGAGTTTTGTATTGGGACCCAGTTATTTAGGTTTATTATTTCCTCCAATATTGTTTCCCAGAATGTGAGTAGGAGCAGAAGTAGATGGTAGGAGAAATATAAGGGTGGAGCTTGGAAAAGCATGGGGAAGAGATAGGAAAAGTGAGTAAAGAATTTAGGAATAGAGAACAGTGTAACAACAACATCATCAACAATGAGTAACATTTATATAGCATCTTAGGGTTTCCAAAGCACTTTATAAATATTATCTCATTTTATCGTTACGGAAATCTTAGGAGGCAGGTGCTATTTTGAGGCAGAAGTTAAATGATTTGCTTAGGGTCACATAGCTAATAAATAAATGTTCAAGGTTGAATTTGAACTCAGATCTTCCCAGCTCCAACAATTTAACAACTTCCCCATCTAACTCCCAGTATAGAGTTAAAATGGTTAATTAAAGAGTTGACATTGGGAATGAAGGAAGCAGGGCAGGGCTCATAGTCTGTACTGAGTAGTGAGGGGGTGGAAGGATTAGAGTTCACAGTGAGACCAAAAAATAGGTTTAGAAGGAATAAAACAAAGGGAAACATGTTATGATAGCTGGTTATGATTGTATTTAAAAATGAATTTTTAATTGTGGAAGTGAACCAACTAATAGTGATGGCAAGATTAAAAATGTGAAAATCCCTATGTGTAAATGAGATAAAATAAGGGAATAGGTCATCGGGAGTTTAACAGATGGAGGAACTGTCAAGCTGGGGTATTTGAGAAAATGTGAGCAAATATGTTAAAGAACCTTACTACAAAGGGAAGTATTGGGGTGGGAAAGAAGATTGTGAACAAGGTATTGAGCCACTTAGGACATGAGGGAAGATGAACTGGGGATGGTTGGGAGGGAAATCACAGTTAGGATCTGGATTGGGTAATGCATTTGGATAGCATGAACCTAAAGAGAAGAAATGTTGCTGAATAATGGTTAGCAAAGGGAGAATCTGGGGATGATAAGAAATGTTTACACTTTGCCTCTATGTCTAATGAGTCAAATTACATGAGAAGGTGCAACCAACACTTAGCAGATGCAAGAAGTATCAGTGGAAATTATCCAAAATGAAATGAAATTTATTAATTATGGAGCAAGAAGTTCTGAGGGCACATTAGAAGGCATGGGCAGAGCTTGAGGGGTAATTGAAGGATTAAGGTTTACATAAATAGAATTATGTGCTTGTTGAGTCTCATGGAGTCTGGAATTAGGAGAGGATAAGACTTTTTCTTTTTCATAATATGGAAGATTCTGAATATATTAGCAGAAGTTGAAAGCAGTTCTACTGATGATGGTAAGCAGTATGTCCTCAGTCTCATTTATGCCTAAGTATGTCTTCAATACCTTGATGATCACATGTCGACTACATTCAGGTATTACTCTATTTTTACCTTTCATGTGGGCAGGAGCTCTATGTATTACATGCACTAGTAGCATATACACATACACATGTATTTAGAGATATTTATAATTTGTATGATAGACATCGTAGATGAAGAAAGAACTGCATCCCAAATTGAATAGGAGAATAGTGAGCAAGATTGTACCTAGCGAACTGCTTGATATTTTAATGATCTCCAGAAGTCTTTTGAAAGAAAAACATTTTTGTACCACCAATGTTTTCTACTAATACAGTTGTAGACCAAGCAACATTTTAATCTCTGAAAATTTAAACGTGGGTGACCCAAAGGGTAATGAAGACATGCATAGCAGTTATAAATGGACTTCAGCATATCACAAAGAATTACTTATATGCAAGATGTGGTATAAAAGCAATGTCCAGGAAATATGTTTTCAAAAGGCAAGATGGTGGTGGCGGCTTGATTGGGTACTGAGAGAAGGGTATTTGATCTGTACACAGTGTTACACAGGGAATGTTGTAAGATTTAGAAAAAGGTCTCTAGCAAGTTCAGTTTTGAATAGGGGATCCATGGAAACATATGTACAATACTTACACAGGATAAGAAGGCATGGATTTGTTAATTTCATCATGCTTTGAGGAAATATCCATGTTGATGACATCATGAATCAAATGATGTATCACAGCGTGAGAAATATATTTCTATTTACAGAAATGTGTATCAAAATTCTACCTCAAACTCTTACTATCTATTATGCTAGGTAAGTCACTTAACCCTGTTTCTTTCAGTTTCCTCTTCTGTAAAATGAGCTAGAGAAATAAATGGCAAACTAATCCAGTATCTTTGTCAAGAAAACCCCAAAAGCGGTCACCAAGAGTAGGAAATCACTGAAACAAATCAACAAGAGCAAAAAAAGTCAACTATTCAAAAATTTACCTTTTCCAGTGGGATATGGCTGCAGGATACACAATTCCTGATGTTTAGAAATTTACCACTTAATGAAGAAGCCATAAAAAAATATATTATTTAAAAACCAATAACACAAAAGGAAATGTAGAAACTAATAACTGATACTTTCCTTTTTTATTTCACAAAATACATTTTATGTAAAGCAATATGCTGTACTGAGATATGATTTTTTTCTAAGACAATTTACCTATTGAAATATCAGTAGCAATAAAAGAAACTCAAAGCAAGTGAATATATTTCATTTTTCTTAAAATACCCTAGAACAATGGTGTTACACTCTGATAGAAATGAAGGAGGGGACACTGAACTATAATAGGGATCCCTGTAGGCCACAAATTTATTTAGAAAAAACATACATATTAATATATTTATTTTTCTTTATATATCAACATATTAAACTCATATAGGAACTACATTTGTATCTGGTTCAGGCCACACTTGAAAGTGTGGTGGGCCACATGCAAACCACTGGATTTATGTTTAACTAGATATATTTTTAACATTTCTGCCCTAGAAGTCCTGTCATGCTGTTCACATTCAGTGGCATTATATGTGTATGAATGACCTGATGAGTTTCAAATTTTGGATTAGTTACACCTTCTATTCATCCTTCCACTAAATGAGAACTTAATTATTATCCTTGTCTATAAAAGTGATTTCATTGATAGATAACCTGTTTCAGGGCTGAATATTTCTGCTTCTATTTTGTTCTAAAAGTTCATAGGATTTATAATTGTCTCTTACTAGATGAAAGCAGTAGATAGAGTACTAGAGGTAAAGTCAGAAAGACTTGAGTTTAAATCTACCTTCATACACTTACTCTGTGACCCTGTGGCAAATCACTTTACTCTGCCTCAATTTCCTCACCTGTAAAATGGACACAGTAATGGCCCTTACCTCTCAGGGCTGTTATGAGGATCAGATAGGATAATATTTATAAAGTTCTTTTCAAATTTTTAACTACAATATAAATGCTAGCTATTTTATTAGCTGAAAGGTAACTTTGAGATCATTTATTCCAGTCCTCTTCTTTTACAAATGAGAAAACAAAGGTAGAACAGATTAAATGACTTGCCAAGGTCACAAGGATATTAAATAGTAAATCCAGGATTTACTATTTGCTATTACTAAATGTTTGACTTCAATGCCAGTATATATTCCAATATACCAAACTGTGTCTCTCATGACTAATAGGTAGAATAAAAACACAATTTACACAAATTCATTCATTGGATCATAGATTTGGAATATATGTGGTGATGGAAAGTAGATTAAAAAGGGAAAGACACTGGTTTCTATGTACACAGACAGTGATTCAAATTATCTAACAACATATGAACAGAACAATGTGAAAAGGACAGCAAGATATTTTGGAAACAAGTACCATCAGTATGGATCAAACATCCATCCATAATTTGCTTCTTAATGTCTAATTGAATATAATAAATTAGGCCATTGCTTTGAAGAAGTGTGTGTGTGTGTGTGTGTGTGTGTGTGTGTGTGTGTGTGTGTGTGT
>NW_027187327.1:11148961-11156959 GCF_028583685.1 Petaurus breviceps papuanus
TGTGTGTGTGTGTGTGTGTGTGTGTGTGTGTGTGTGTGTGTGTGTGTAGTGGGGAGAGGAGCTTCTAGAGTTGTGATTTCATTGTATTGCTATCATGCAAACTACCTCTACCAACACAGATCAGCAGCACTTTTGCAACATAGAGAGTTGCCTGGAGAAGAATGAAGGATTAAGTGACTTGTCCAGAATCATACAGCCACAACCTAAGGTAAAGCTAGAACCCGACTCTTCCTGACTCATATTCTATGCCATCCTGCCTCTGAAGGAAATATTGGCACTCAAATATACACTTATATTTAATCGTCCAGAAAGTGAGAGACATCAAAATGTTTTTTTTTTCTACTCAGTACAAAGGTGATCCTTCATCTTATGTGCTGAGATGAAATGGAAATAAAGTACTTTCTTACATTTTAGTGATAATTTTATAATGTAGTTAATTAAATGTTTCTGCAGGTTGGTCCTGTACTTGGAGGACTAAGGAGTCTTTTACCATCTCAACAGTTGTGCAATTAAAATGTTTTCCATATGAAAAGAGAATCCTTAACTGAGCTAAAGGACACACATGGAAAGTCAATTATTTTATGCTTACTAGGGCAAAAAAGAAATACCCATTGAAATGATGTTCCATATAGGGAAACCACGAAAACCCAGACAAGATTTACCTTGAGTTTGGCTAAGCCAGTATTAGGTATAATTCAACGGCTCTACATTTGACAATTTAGTGAATATGATTTATTTAGTAACAATTTTATATTTTATTAATACTTCAAAAAGAAAGACATTCTGTATCCTCACTGTTGTAAAAAATGGAAAAATCATGACATATACCACATATAGTTTGTCAGATATCCAAGTACTGTAAAACTATTGAGTTCTTTTCTTACCTTTAGGTGAGACATTGAAGAGAAAGAGAAATAAGTTGTCAGAAAATTGATGGAAAACATTCCTCAAGGTACCTAAGTTGCTTTCTCTATGAATCATAAAAGAAAAAGGGAGATGGGAAAAGGCAGAGAATGTAATACTTGTACACACACAGTACATAATAGGTGCTGTATAAATATTATGTGTTGTTTTATTTTTATTGTTATAATCATCCTCAACTACGTGTTACCTGTGTAATGGACAATAATCTTTCCTGTGCCTCCATTTATTTATGTTAAATGAGAAAGGGAGGTATTCAAATTACATTATCTGTAAGACCATCTTCTTCTCTAAATCTGTAATTCTAATTTGAAAAATAGTATATGTGTGTACATATATACACACAAATATATACACATATATAGATATCCATGTGTAAATATATGTGCTTGTGCATTTCCAATAGAAAAGACTAGAAATATTTGTAATTGTCAGTGTGAGGAAGTCTTCATATGGCTCTTCATCTGGTTATGTCTATGACTTAATAGCTAAGTCTTATTAAGAAAGAGAAAGGCATGAAGAAAAAATAAATAGATTCAGCTAAATTAACTAGAAGCTATTTCAAGAAGGCATCTTCAGTCTGAATTTTTGTCAAGAAAAATGCATCAAAGATCCTATATATCAAAATATTTATAACAGGGAATTATTTTCCTAAGCTATATAGTGGTCAAGTGACTTGCTTCTGGTCACACAGCTAGCAATTTTCAAAGGTGAAATTGGAGTTATTTCTTGATTTCAAACCTAGCACCCCATATACTTTAAAATTCTGCCTCCATAAGCCCAACATAAATGTTAAAAGAAGTGTATTGTATTTAATTGCACACATAAAAATCATCATTTTTTTCACGCTCCAGAGAGTTGTAACTGATGATGTGATATATGATAGCAATATATCTGTATGTTCATGGTGTGTCTGACTCAGGCCAGCACCTTGTTAGTTCTTGGGGCAAAATGAAACACTCATGGTATCACTGAACAGTTAACCAGAAGACTTTTACTTAGCCCTAATGTATAGATGATATTCAATAAAAATGTAGTGTTTCAGGTAGATGTGGTTCCCCCCCCCCCCGTATTTCCACATAGAAAGTCAGGATTATCTTGGGATATATGGAAGTCTCAAGAGTCCCAACCCAATATGAATGGGACTTTGTATGCTCTTATGGGATCAGGAAGGCTCAAGGCTACCATGGTTTTTGTTTTTGTTGAGGTAGATAAAGCTTGAACCTTTCCCATCCCTAAACAAACATTTGCCAACTTTTAGGGAAAGCCTGGTATTATTCCTATTACACCATAATGTGTGATAAGAGATTTTTTTTTTCATTCCTGAATCAGGACATAAAGATGAACAAGTTTTCTAAAATAAATTAATCCTTAAATTTGGATGTTGAAAGGTTAATTAATAATTTTATCACATAGACATATGTGTATGTCTGTATTCATATATACACACTACAATGCATATATACCAAGCATATGTATACACACAATATTTACATATGTGCATGTATGTGTGTATATATACACACATGCACATATTGTAACATGCACATGTATGCATATATGGGGTGCGCAAGTATAATTTTATATGTGCATACACATACATATGTGTGTATGCATGTATATGTATATGCATATGTATGTATGCATATACACATGCATACAGTTGGGCAAATGAAAAGAGTGGTGTAAAGGGAGGAATATTTCAGCATCATGGCATCATGGCAAGATCACTACTGGAAATTACATGGAAGCCTGAGCCCTAGCAGATGCTGTTCAGTGTTTTTCAGTCATATCTGACTCTTTGTGACCACATTTGGGGATTTCTTGTCAAAAATACTAGAGTGGTTTGCCATTTCCTTCCCTCACTCATTTTATATATGAGGAAACTTTGGCAAACAGGATTAAGTGACTTGCCCAGGATCACACAGCTAGAAAGTATCTGAGGTCAGATTTGACTCATTTTCCTGGTTCCAGGTCCACTGAATATCAACTGCACTACCTAGTTGTCCCAAGTTAGATAAGGCATATCATAAGCATTTGAGCCAGAGGTGAAGATCAAGTTTTGGCTGTTGGATAACACAGCTCAGAACTTCAAGGAAATTGCATGGAAGTCCAACTACTGGAGATTTTGAATTTTGTTTTATATTTTGTTTTGTGGTTTGTTTTGGCTATCGACCTATAATTTCATCAGCATTGGGAGGTATGGGACAGGAATGGCAATGCCAACACTCCATCATATAGTCTCAAAGAATTTCCTGGATCAATGAGTGGATCAGTGACTTGCTCACAGTTATAAATCTGGTATGTGTAAAAGTCAGTATTAACTGTACCACACAGTCTCTCAAAGGGTTGTTATAGGTATATGAGAGAACAAAATGAAATGCTAAATTTAATTTTCAAGTTCTTTTAATATCAAATTTAAAACATTAAGAAAGGAGTGACAAAAGTTCCTATTTCTTTTGCAAAAATAAAATATTCCAGTATATACAAATTATACTCCACTTTAAAATATTTTCATCTGTTAAATGATGGTAAGATAAATCTAATAGTACTAGAGTAGAGAGAGATTTCTTTGACAGAACATCCTCTATCAATGGAAATCAGCATTTTCACTGCAATTTACATGTTAGTTACCTGGAATGCTGAGAGCTTACCACTTGCTTAGCATCACAGCACCAGTATGTGGCAGCAGCAAGTCTGGGAACCAGCTCTTTTGGGCCCTGAGGCTAGCTCTCTATTTAGTGTGAAGGAGGCAGTTAGGTGGTATACTAGATACAGTGTTGGACATTGAATGAGGGATGCCTGTGTTCCAATCTGGCTTTATATACTTACTCACTGTGTGTCTCTGGTCAAATGATGTAACTGCCTCAGTTTCCTTATAAATGAAGTGGTGATAATAATAACACGTATCTTTTTTTAATTAAATTTTGTTTATTTTTAGTTTATATCATTCATTTCCACAATATTCTGAGTTACAAATTTTCTCCCTGTATTTCCCCTATCCACCACCCCAAAATAGTGATCCCACTATATACCCCCTCCCCCAATTTGCTCTCTCCTATATCCTCTCCCATGCCTCCTTCTACTTTCCAGTAGGGCAAGATGGATCTCTATACCCCAGTGCCTATATATGTTGTTTCCCAGTTGCATGTAAAAAATTAATAATATTTTTTAAACATTTTATTTTAAAACTTTGGATTCCAGATTCTTTCCCTTTCTCCCCACATTTACTTGGAAGAAAAGCAATTCCATATATGCTGTACATGTGTAGCTATGCAAAACATTTCCATAGTGGATATATTGTGAAAGACTGACTATATTTCCTTCCATCCTATCCCAGCCCCGACTTGTTCTATTCTCTACTTTGACCCTGTCCCTTTCCAAAAGTGTGTGCTTCTAACTTCCCTCTCTACCCAACCTGCCCTCCTCTCCATCATCCTGCCTCTTATACCCTTCCCCCACTACTCTCCTGTAGGGTGAGATAACCTGTTTAGTGTGTATGTCATTCCCTCCCTAAGCCAAATTTAATGAGAGTCAGGTTCACCATTTTCCTTTTGCCTTCCTGTTCTTCCCTTCCATTGTAACAATTTTCCCTTGCATCTTCTATATGAGATAATTCTCTTCAGTGAGCTTTTGAGATTCTTTTTCTATCTGGCAAATTTGTCTTTTTTAAGGCATTCTTCTCATTGGCTTTTTGAGCCTCTCTTGCCATTTGAGTTACTCTATTTTTAAAGTGTTATTTTCTACATTCAGGTTATTGACTCTCTTTTCATGATTTTCTTTCATCATTCTCATTTCTCTTCCCAATTTTTTCTCCACTTTTCTTATTTGGTTTTTAAAATTTTTCTTAATCTCCTCTATGGCTTATTCATATTTTTCTTGGAAGCTTTTGGTGCAGGATTTCTGACTTCATTGTTTTCCTCCCATTCCATGTTTTGATCCTTTTTCCCCCATAATAAGAATCTAAAGTCAGATTGCTGTGCTTGCTTTGCTTGCTCATGTTGCCACTCAATTACTTGATTTTTGAGCTTTTTGCCATGGTAGAACTCTGCTTCTAGAGAGGATAGCTTTGTCCCAAATCACTGGGGTTTTCACAGCTGTTGGAAGTATTAGTTGGCTTACTCTCTGAAGCCTCCACATGCTCTGGCACCTAGTCACACACCCCAGGACCTCCACCCTAGACAGCAATCCAGATCCAAACAGGTAAAAGCAAGAGCTATTACCCCTTGGAATGGTCACTTGGTCCCCCTATAATCTGTAGGCCAGGAGCTCTGAAGCAACCACATGGTAGCAGCCTCCATAACATAGCTGCTTCTCCCTCTGGGGGCAGAGGCCAGACCACACTCCTGGACCCTCCTGCTCCCAAAGTCCACACTGACCTGTCAATTTGTCTTTGGCATTTATGGATTGATAATTCTGGAAAGTACCACAGCTGCTGTTGATCCACTCTCCTGAAGTCCCTGTAGGTGGGACTGGTCATGGCTGCCCTGGGGCTAAAACCATGGACTCCCACTTGGCTGGACTCTGCTCCCACCTGCTGTGATAGACCCTTCTTGTCTGCCTGCCAGGCTGCCTTCAGAGGGAGATTTGTTTCTCTCTGTAACTCTAAAGTTTATTTGGAGTCATTTTTTATAGGTATTTGAGGTGGCTTTGGGGGAGCACATGGAGTTTTCCTGCTTCTACACTGCCATCTTGGCTCTGCCAGCGCTTATCTCTTAGGGTTGCTGCTAAAGTCTAAAGAGTTAACATATGTAAAGTGCTTTGCAAACATTAAATTATAGAAGTGTAACAACAATAACTTAGAATTATTTACCCCCTCCTAAATATTTTTGGTCTAAGAGAAAAGATTTTATTCTTATGTTTAAGCCTGGATTATCTCTTAAAGAGGAAAGTGGAGGGTGCACAATAAATTTTGACTATTTTTATTATTTTTATCATCCTCTGTCATGATGAATTATTGATAATATGCAACTTTTTAGAGGAAACTTTAAGTTGTTTTGGTGGCAATATTATATCAGGATAAAAAGAAATTCCAAGTTTAGTTATGTTAGATATGTTACTTTTATTTAAAATAAACCAAGAATTTTGAGAAATAAAAGTTTAAGAAGAACTAGTGGTGTTCCCCAAGTATTTTATTTAACAAAGTTGTATTCACTACTATAACTAAAACATATGGCTTAGGTATGTAATGTAATCTTTGCCTTTTATGTGGTTGTTAAATGTTGAGAAGTTAAAATAGTACAAATGTAAATATTTTTGTTATGAATCATGTACCAGGAATACATGTTGTGTTTTAATTTTTTTTTCATTCCCACTAAAATTGTCTGTAGGGAAAAAAAAGAAAAATCAATAATATTTCTTGTCTGATGTTATTTAGAAACATACCTTACTGGTTTAATTACCAAAAATGAGTAAGTGTGCTTACTGTGATGTTACATCCCATAAACACTGATTATTCATTTAAATTATAATAGTTCCTGATTCCATTTTGCAAAATTTCCTTCAAAACTTCCCTTTAACCAAGTATTGCTGTCATACATCTAATTATGACACATAGCAGCAATATAAGAAATGAAAAATAAATCAACTTAATAGCGGAAAAGACTGCCAAAAGGAAAAATCAAGTGTTGCAACTTCTATGTTAGAACTATGTTATGGTCTGGCAAGATGACTGACTCTGATTCAATGACTGATCTCCTGTTGAATTTAGCACAAATTTTTTTTTTAATAAACTGAAATAAGGGAGGCTATGTGAGTCAGTGAATAGAGCACCAGCCCTGGAGTCAGGAGGACACTGAGTTCAAATCCGGCCTCAGACACTTAACACAAAATCTAGCTGTGTGACTTTGGGCAAGTCATTTAACCCCAATTGCCCCCCAAAAGCAAAAATAAATAAATAAACTGAAATAACTGGACCAGTTATCCAGATCTCTTTTGCTCCATGATGATGGCTAAATTGAATGAATTGCTATCAATTCCTTTACAATTAATGTTGTCTTCATGAAATCAAGTCAAAAAACATTTATTGAGTACTTACTATGTACCCTGCACTAGGAATAAAAATGCAAGCAGAAAGAAGGTCATAGGTCATTACCTAGCAATGCCACGTCTAAGGGTTATATCCCAAAGTGATCATAGAAGTGGGAGAAGGACCAGTAGATACAAAAATATTTATAGCAACCTTTTTTGTGGTTGCAAAGAACTGGAAATCAAGAGGATACCTATCAATTGGGGAATGGCTGAACAAGTTGTGGTATATTAATGTAATGGAATACTTTTGTGCCGTAAGAAATGAGGAGCAGACAGTAATAACCTGGAGAGTCTTATATAACTGATGCTGAGTGAGTGGGGCAGAACCAGGAGAACAGTGTACACAATTACAGACATATTGCATCTGTGATGACTAACTTTGATAGACTGGACTCCTCTCAGCTATGTAAGATTATAAGATAAATTCAAAAGACTCATGATAGAAAGGGATATCCACATCCAGAGAAAGAACTACAATGTCTGAATGCAGATTGAAGCACATTACTTGTTCTCTCTTTTTTTTGTTTTGTTTGGTTTGTTTTTGTTCCTTCTTTCTTGTTCATTCCATTGGTTATAATTCTTCTTTGTAACTTGACTAACGTTTAATGTAAAGGTATTTGTAGAACCTATATCAGATTGCATGCCATCATGGTGGGGGGGGAGGAGAGGGAGGGAGAGAAAATTTGGAACTCAAGGGATTGTGGAACTGAATGTTGTAAACTATAAGCAAGTCAATAAATTAAAAAAAGAAAGAAATCATTGCTTTCAAGTATACGTACTAATAGAAGAAGATGATACATAAAAGGAACATGGGGTGGGGTAAGGGTGGTACCCACATGGCCACATGGTGGAGAAAGCCCAGAGGGTCAAGAGTGTTGCCTAAAGAGGCAGCTAGGTGGTACGGTGAACAGAGTACTGGCCTTGGAATCAGCAGGACCTGAGTACAAATGTGACCTCAGATACTAGCTGTATGACCCCTGGCAAGTCACTTAACCCCAAATGCCTCCTATAAAAACAAAACAAAAAAAGTCCCCTAAAGCAGAGTGG
>NW_027187327.1:11176959-11210197 GCF_028583685.1 Petaurus breviceps papuanus
TGAATTCATAGCCACATATGGAGAGTTTTTCCACTCACTCCACATGTAGGTTTTAAAATGTTACTAATTATATGAAAACTCTTCCTGAGACCAAGGTTGATGGGAACATGCTAAAAACACATGGCATTTCTCCAAAGATTAATATCTATAACAAGCCCGGAGTGATCAGAGCTGAACCCTATGGTGTCAGATATAGAAGTTGCTGAAAGCACTTGAAGTCTTTTTTTAGCACAAAAATAATAGAGCTTATCACCTAGTTAACAAGAAGAATGAGTTAATGAGAAGAGAAAATTAAAACAACTATGACATCTTACTTCACACTCATCAAAGTGGCAAAGATGACAAAATATGAAAATGGTGAATGTCGGGGAAGCTCAGAGAGAACAGACCCAGTAATGCCCTGTTGGTAGAACTGGGAATTGGAGCAACCATTCTGGAAAACAATTCGAAACTATATCCCCAAAAGTCACTCTGATCCAATGATAAAACCTCTAAACAGATTATCCAAAGGGGAAATGGACTCATGTATACTGAAATATTCATAGCGAGGCTTTTTTGTTGCACAAAAGAACTGGAGGGGGGCAGAGCCAAGATGGTGGAGTAAAAGCACAAACATGGTGCAGGCTCAAACTCCAACCACTTCCAATACCTGTAAAAAAATTACTCTAAACAAAATTTAAAGCTACAGGACCCAAAAAGTGATAGAGAGAAACAAAACCCCCACTGCAGGCAGGCTGGCAGGCCAACAGGAAAGGTCTATCTCAGCTTGCTGGGAGCCTAGAACAGATGCCTGTACCCATGATTCCAACCCCAGGTCGGCCCAGACCATCCAGAGAAGACTTGAGGAAAGTGAATCACCAGCAGCTGTGGCAGTTTCCTGATGTTTCAACCCATAAACAGGAAAAAGAAAATAAAAGGTCAGTGGCAAACTGTTGGAAGGGTAAAGGAAGAGCACAGTGAGGCCCCTTTCCCCTTGGTAAGAAGTGGCAGAGGCTCGATGGCTGCAGCTGTTGCTATGCGGCTGCTTCCAGAGCTCCAGGCCTGCAGATCGTAGGGGAACAAAGTGACTATTCTAAGGGTAATTGCTCTTGCTTTGACCTGCTTGAGTCTGGATTGTGGTCTTTGATGGTGGTCCTGGGGTATGTGGCCAGTGTGCCAGAGCTTATGGGGGCTGCAGAGAGGGCACCCTCCTAATAACTCTGGCAGCTGCTAAAACCGGAGCAATTTGGGACAAAACTTTCTCCATTCTGGAAGCAGAAATCTACCTTGGCAAAGAGCTCAAAGGCCAAGTAATTGGCAAGATGAGCAAGCAGAGGAGGCACAATCACACCATACAATCCCTTCTGGGGGACAAAAAGGATCAATGCATGGAATAGGAGGAACACAATGAAGTCAGAACTCGTGCATCAAAAGCTTCCAAGAAAAATATGAATTGCTCACAGGCCATGGAGAAGCTCAAGAAGCATTTTGAAAATCAAGTAAGAGAAGTGGAGTAAAAACTGGGAAGAGAAATGCGAATGATGCAAGAAAATCATGAAAAGTGAGTCAACAGCCTGCTAAAGGAGACCCAAAAAATACTGAAGAAAATAACACTTTAGGGGCAGCGCACGTGCCTCTTTTCGGCTGGTCCCACCTGCGAAGATGAAGTTTAATCCTTTTGTGACCTCGGACCGAAGCAAGAACCGAAAGTGACACTTCAACGCACCCTCACACATCCGCACATCCGGCGCAAGATCATGTCGTCCCCGCTGTCCAAGGAGCTCAGGCAGAAATACAACGTGCGCTCGATGCCCATCCGGAAGGACGACGAGGTCCAGGTGGTTCGTGGACACTACAAAGGTCAGCAAATTGGCAAGGTAGTTCAGGTTTACAGAAAGAAATATGTCATCTACATTGAGCGTGTACAACGCGAAAAAGCTAATGGCACAACTGTCCATGTGGGAATTCACCCCAGTAAGGTAGTTATCACCAGACTAAAACTGGACAAAGATCGCAAAAAGATTCTTGAGAAGGGCAAATATAAGGAAGAAACCATTGAAAAGATGCAAGAATAAAATGGTCTGTTGTACAATTGTAATTAAAAATGAAAATTAAAAAAAAAAAGAAAATAACACTTTAAAAAGCAGAGTAACTCAAATGGCAAAAGAGGTCCAACAAGCCAATGAGGGAAAGAAAGCCTTAAAAAGCTGAATTTGTCAGATGGAAAAGGAATTTCAAAAACTCACTGAAGAGAATAACTCCTTCAAAATTAGATTGGAGCAATTGGAAACTAATGACTTTATGAGAAATCAAGATACTATAAAACAGATCTAAACAAAAAAAAATAGAAGGCAATGTGAAATATCTCATTGGAAAAGCCACTGACCTGGAAAATAGATCCAGGAGAGATTATTTAAAAATTACTGGACTACCAGAAAGTCATGATCAAAAAAAGAGCCTAGACACCATCTTTAAAGAAATTATCAAGCAAAATTGCCCTGATATTCTAGAACCTGAGGGTAAAATAGAAATTAAAAGAATTCACCCATTGTCTCTTAAAAAAACTTCAAAAAGAAAACTCATAGGAATATTAAAGCCAAACTCCAGAGTTCCCAGGTCAAGGAGAAAATACTGCAAGCAGCCAGGAAGAAACAATTTGAGTATTATGGAAACATAATCAGGATAACACAAGACCTAGAAGCTTCTATATTAAGGGACTGAAGGGCTTGGAATATGATATTCCAGAGGTCAAAGGAGCTAGGATTAAAACCAATAATCACCTACCCAGTAAAACTGAGTATAATGCTTCAGGGGAAAATATGGTCATTCAGTGAAATAGTGGACTTTCAGGCATATTTGATGAAAAACCAAGAGCTGAACAGAAAATTTGACATTCAAATATAAGAAGCATGAGAAGGTAAACAGGAAAAAGAAATCATAAGGAACTTATTAAAGTTGAACTATTTATATTCCTACATGGAAAAATGATAATTGCAACTCATGAGACTTTTCTCACTATGAGCATAGTTGAAGGGAATATATTTGTGTGTGTATGTATACATACTTATATATGTATGTATGGGATGGTGTGTCTGTAAATATATGTGTATATGTGCATATGTGTGTACATGTATACATAGACAGAGGGCACAGGATGAGTTTAATATGAAGGGATGATATCTAAAAAATAAAATTAAGAGGTGAGAGAGGAATATATTGGGAGGAGAAAGGGTGAGATAGATTAGGGTAAATTTTATCATATAAAAGAGGCAAGAGAACACTGTTACAATGGAGGGGAAGAGAAGGAAGGTGAAAGGAAATATACCATCCTTACTCTCATTGAATTTGGCTTAAGGAGGGAATAACATACACATTTAATTAGGTATCTTACCTTACAGGAAATCAGGGGAAAAGGGGATAAGAAGGGGGATGATAGAAGGGAGGGCAAATTGGGGGAGAGAGTAGTTAGAAGCTAACACCTTTGAAAACAGACAGGGTCAAAGTAGAAAATAGTATAAGTGGGGGTGGGATAAGATGGAGGGAAATATAGTTAGTCTTTCACAATATAACTACCATGGAGGTGTTTTGCATAACTATACATGTACAACCTATGTTGAATTGCTGGTCTTCCCAGTGGGAGTGGGAGAGGAGGGATGACAGGAAAGACTATGGAACTCAAAGTTTCCAAAATAAATGTTAAAAAAATTGTTCTTTACATGCAACTGGGAAATAAGATATTCAGGTACTAGGGTATAGAAATCCTTCTTGGCCTACTAGAAAGTTATAGGGAGTATGAGGGAGGATATAAGAGAGAACAGATTGGGGGAAGAGGTATTCAGTAGGATAACTATTTTGGGGTGTGGGTAGGTGGAAAACAGAGAAAAAATTGTAACTTAAAATCTTGTGGAAATGAATGTTGAAAATTAGACATAAATAAATAAATTGTGGGGAAAAAAGAAAAGAACTGGAAGCAAAATGAAGGCCCATTAGTTGAGGAATAGCCAGACAAATTGTGAAATATGAATGTATCTTGTTTTAAAAATATGTTATTTATAGTACATAAAAATTCCTTCCATCCTTGGAAATATATTTTAAAAAACAATGCCCTCCCAATTCTCCATTCATGCCCAATCCCCACTTCCCCTTATGTCATCTAATATAAAAAGGAAAAAAAAATCTAACTCCCTTGTCTTCCTCTCCCTTATGTAACACAATGCACTTCTCAAAGGGAAGAAGAATTTGCTCTACAACTGGTAGGAACTGAATAAGGATTTTGTATAAAATGAGGCTACATCTCAAATGAGAATAGATTTCAAGGATCCAATTGTGGTAAAGAAGGGGAGACATGAAGTTGAGAAAGAAATAACTGATAGTGCAGAGGCTCCTAGCAAAGGGGAAAAAAGATAGTAAGAATGAATCATGGCAGAGAAGGGAGAGATTGAAATGGGCTGTTGGCTCTACAACTCTTAGACTGATACTACCAGTTGTACCCACCTACAAGGACTGAGAAAAGTTCCAAGAAAAGATTTACTCTATCCCCAATTTCCCTTCCTGGTTCCTATTAACTGATAATGTGATATATTCTGCAAAGTTACTTACTCAAAGCTTTCCATTAACCAGAATTTTGCATAGCCCACCAAAATACCAGTAATTAACTACAGATAGGTATAAATGAAAATTAAAGCAGAGTCAAACATCTGTCTAAATATGAGAAATTCTCTTAACTTGAGGGGGGCGGGGGCTCCTGCTTGTACTTCTGATTTTTCATTTGATATAAACTCTATATAGCGGGGGAAAAAGTAACCACATGGACCTGAGAGGCCATTCATTATATTACCCCTGGTCTTAAGATATAACTCTAACATATATGCATATGTGTGTATGTATATATATGTATATATATATACACACACACATACACACACAAACATACCCACGTACAAATATGGGCATGCATGCATTTTTGTGTGTATATGTGTGTGCACACTTGTGTGTGCATATTTACATATATGCATATACATATATGTATATATACGCATGTAAATGTTTGTTCCCTTCCTCTCTCCTTGTTCCTTAATGCATCTTACTATTTATTAACTTTTGTAGCTGCCAGAGAGTTTGGAGAAAAGCAAGGGGAAAGGAAAGATGGGAATTTCATTCTAACTTTATGGAAGAAAATTGAAAAGACATTTTGTAAGGGACAGCAGTGGAATAAAAAAGGAATTTATGGAAATAAAATGAGTGTATATTATGAGCAAAAAAGGAATAACATCACTATTACCTTAAAGGTTAGCAAAATTTCATTTATTTGTATTATAATAGTCTACTTGACCATAATCAAGTGCTATTTCTCAGTCTTGGGCCAGAATACTAAAATCTGACATTTGATATCTCTCAATAGGTTGATTCATGCCCTGTGATTTTTCATTTTTCAAAGGAAATGTCTCCAAAAGTAGATTTTTTTCCAAGAATCAGTGATGGGATTCTGTCTTTCCATTTCAATGGATTGAGTCCATAGAATCCTGATTCTTTAAGTTTCCTATATATTTGTGCATGGAAATGATAACATTTCAATAAGTAGGACTTGCAGGACCATTCCTAGCCAAAAGTATATTGTTTATTTTATTCATCTCTTCCTATTCTTGGTTTACTTTATTTTCTATGTACTTATCTACTCAGTGATTTCATATATTCACTGACTACCAAGTCTTATCTGGCAATGCCTTGTGCCCCAGTTCTTTCTTTCAAAAAAAATTTACATGAAAAATTATTTGTCTTTTATTTTTAAAGCATTTTCATTCTTTTTGCTTTTTGTAGGGCAATTGGGGGTAAGTGACTTGCCCAAGGTCACATGGATAATTTTTGTATTAAGCGTCTGAGGTCAGATTTGAACTCAGGTTCTCCCCACTCCAGGGCTAGTGCTCTATTCACTGTACCACCTAGCCAACCCAGCATTTTCATTCTTGAATATATTCTTTCCAACTTCCACATTAAGCAACTGATACTGTATAAGCACTCATACACACAGGCACGTGTGTGTGTGTGTGTGTGTGTGTTAGAGAGAGAGAGAGAGAGAGAGAAAGAAAGAAAGAGAGAGAGACAGAGACAGAAACAGACAGAGAGAGAGAGAGAGAGAGAGAGAGAGAGAGAGAGAGAGAGAGAGAGAGAGAGAGAGAGAGAGAGAAATTCTGAATCTGTTTATGGAAATCTTCCCATGTTACTCTCAATTCTTTTTCAGTTCATCAACTCTTCTTGGGTCAAAATGGATATAGCCCCAAAGTCTTTAGAATAGCCACTTACCCCAAACTACCAGACCTGCTTACATTCCAGCCCTCAAACCCAATTTCCAGCCACCATTCAGGGAAGCAACTCTTGTGGAAGTGTGATCTGGAAACTGTCTTCTCTGTAATCATACACACTAAAGACTTGAATAAGAAAGTTTTCATCACCAAAATCCTTGGAACTGTCAACCAGGTTAATATCAGAAGAAAACATTATTTGATCTAAGGAAATGGCATTAGGGAAATGTCATTGTCATATGCTTTGCCACTGTACTCTCTGGACAACTGGATTTTTCTATCTGACTCAAAAATGAACTCTCTTATTTTTATGGTCTTCCTCTAATTAGAATGTGAGATGTTTGATATTTGGGAATGCCTCAATTTTCTATGTATATTCCCAGTGTTTATCACTGTTCTTTCCACATAATAAATTCCTAATAAATGCTTTTTTCTTTCATTTACTTTTTATCTTTTCTTATACTGTAGTAATATTTCATTATATTCTTATATGAAAATTTGTTTAGTCTTTCTCCAGTTAACTGGAATCAATTTTATTTCTAGTCCTTTGCTGCTGCAAAGATTTTTATAACTATGACCTTCTTTCTTGTGGTATGTTGCTAGCAGTAGTGTCTATAGGTGAAAGCAGCTCCAATATTTTCTGATCCTATCTTCCCTCATCAAAACATAAGTGTTCATTCAGTGATCCACTCTGGTAGGATCTACTCAAGATAAGCATGAAAGAGTAAGAAGGCACCTAGCTGATTTTGATAAGTTCAAGTCAAATGGCCCAAATAAACTGCATCTTCAGGATGCTCAATAATTTGACAGATGTGATTGTTCAGTCATTTTCAGTGATCAATAAATGACCACAGAGAAGATTTGACAGAACATAGGAATGGAAAATGATCATTATCTGAATTGTCAAAAGAAACTTAGAGAAGGCAATGGAGTCATCAAACCTTTGGCCAATGAGCTTGACTTCAATTCCTGAAAGTCTAATATATTATTAAAGGGTTAATTGATAAATTATGCACAATTCCCAGCAGTTGCTTAATAAATTTTTGACTGATCGATATAGAAAAGGAGAGCATGGCTTCATCATGAGGAAATCATTACAGATTAACTTTACTTCCCTTTTTTTAACCTTCTCTACTGACACTGCTGTCACCTTGGTGCAGGCCCTCATCACCTCATGCCTCGACTATTTTAATAGCTTCGTGTTTGGTTTTCTAACTCAAGTCTTTTCCTAACTTCAGCCAGTTCTTGACTCAGCTATTAAAGGGATCTTCTTAAAGCAACAGTTTTGATCATGTCACACTCCATAACCCCATTCAAGAAATATTAGTGTCTCCCTATTAGCTCCAGAACAAAATGTAAAATCTGTTTTGGCTTTCAATGTTTTCTATACCTTATCTATTTTCTAGTTTTCCAGACTTATTCCACCTTACTCCCCTCCAAGTACTCTACAGTCCAAGAACACTGATCTCCTTGATATTCAGCACAAAACGACCCATCTCTTGGCTTTGCATTTTTACTGGCTACCCCTTATTTCTGGAATCCTCTTCCTTTTCTTATCTGTCTCCTGGCATCCTTCAAATCCCACCTTCTGTAAGAAGCCTTACCCAGTCTCCCTTAATGCTAGTGCCTTCCCTATGAGATTATTTTTAATTTATCCTGTATATGTGTTGTTGGTACACAATTGTTTGCATGTTTTCTGCCATCAGATTTTGAGGTCCTTGAGGGCCTGTACTGTTTTTTTTTTCTTTCTTTGAAACTCCAGTGCTTAGCACAGTGATAGACACATTTATTTAGTTAATAAATGCTTATGAAATTGCTTACTTTTAAAAAATAAGATTAATAGACTGATAGTGAAAATGCAAAGTCAAGAGAAGGGATGTTCTGTGCCAAGTATCAAGGAGATCAGTGTCCTTGGACTATTGAGTACTTGGAAGGGAGTAAGGTGTAATAAGACTAGAAATGTAGAAAATAAACAAATAGATATAGATATATATGTCTACCAAGATTTTAATCAAATATGTGACAAAGTTTATCTTTCTATTATTGTGTGGAATGGAGATGGGCTAGATGACAGTACAAATATCTGTTTTCATAACTATTTGAATGACCATACCAAAAAATGTTACTAATTTTCAGTGTTAATTTAGGATGAGCTTTGTGGTGGAGTGGGCCTTATGCTCCTTGAAAATTTTATGCATCACTTGAATAAAGGTATATGATTCAAATTTCCCAATGCTACTAAACTGTGAAATATAATTAATGCACTGCACATTTTATAATCAATGCTCAGAAATTTTGTGATAGGCTAGAACTTTGGGCATAATCTGAAAATAGAGAAGTTAATGGAGAGATACAAAAATTTATCTTTGGTTAGAAAAAAACCAACTTCTTAGCTGGTTAAAGGTCAGGAGCTGTTTCATTCTTTTCTTCTTATTCCCAGTCCCTGGCTCAGTGACTGGGACATCAGGCATATAAGAAATACTCATAGCATCAAATGGGATCAAATGAGATACTCTCTGTAAAGTGCTTAGCACAATGCTTGTCACTCAACAGGTGCCTAATAAATGCTTATTTCCTTCTTCTGCTTGATAATTCATTAATTAATATAAAAGGCATGATACAATTGCTGTTCATTTGAAAATAATAAGGGAGGCTATTTGAATTCTAATTCAATGTAAGGCAACACTAATGTAATACAGTTATCCATTCCACATCATGACTTTCCCCATCATGGTTTCGTTATATTGTGGGTCAGCATAAGAAATTAAATAAAAAATTTTTGGAGTTTTGTGGAAGCTATAGATGACACATGAAGGCCAGCAAATAACAGAGTCTATGACCAAATACTTAATCCAAATTTTACAATAAGGTATTATAAATACTCCATAAAGGAAAAAGAAAAGAAAAAAAATCAGACTTCTTCTCTGGCATGTAGAGAGGGCCAAAAAGTTTTATGCAGATTTTCTAGACAGTCGGGGTGCCATACCCTTAGCCCCTGCCATGAGGAAGGGATAACTGTAGAAGGCTACATCAAGAGAGGAAGGGTATCTACGACTTGGAAAAGTCCTACTGTACTCTATAATTAGACAGGGAGTACTATAGTCCCTTCTCAGCATCATTTTAGAAAAGACATTGACAAACTGGAGGGCATCTAGAGGAGGGTAACCAAGATGATGAGGGGTCTTCAGATCATGCCATAAATTAGCGGGAGGAACTAGGGCTATCAAACCTTCCTTTTTATCCCCAACATAGCAAATATCTGACACTTGGAAAATGCACAATAGATACTTGTTTATCTGCCTGACTAAGTAGACTCAGGGGAACATGATAGCTGTGTTCAAATATTTGAAGGGCTATCAGATGGAAATGAGATTAGGCTCATTTTTCCAGGCTCCAAAGCACAGACACAATGGCAATGGGTAGAACTTAGAAACAAATTTGGCTTTGAAGAAAGGAAAACATTTCCTTGTAAGGAAGAATTAAAACAAGTGGAATGGGCTGGAGGACTTTGAGTAGAGGCTGAACGAACACCTATCGATCACATTGTAGAGAGGGTTCTTATCCATGGTTAGGTAGTTATACATGGCCTCTGAAGGTCCTTCTAACTGAGATTCTGGGATTCTGGACCCATACATGTACATATAGACAGAATTAACTTACTATGGGGCTATAAAAT
Organism: Petaurus breviceps papuanus; assembly: GCF_028583685.1. Taxonomy (NCBI): domain Eukaryota; kingdom Metazoa; phylum Chordata; class Mammalia; order Diprotodontia; family Petauridae; genus Petaurus; species Petaurus breviceps. Next base: position 11,186,914 of record NW_027187327.1, read on the forward strand.
AAAGTCAGACTTTTTTCTTTGAAGGGCCTATTCTGGAACAGCATTTTTGAAAGTGTTAAATAGAAGTTAGACTAATATGCAGAATATAAAACACATAGACAAGGCCAATGTGGCAATTTGTTTTACTTTTATTTTACATGGGATCTCCTTCCTTCCTCTTTACTTCCTTACTTCCCTCCTTCCTTCCTTCCTTCCTTCCTTCCTTCCTTCCTTCCTTCCTTCCTTCCTTCCTTCCTTCCTTCATTCCTTCCTTCTTTCCTTCCTTCTTTCTTTTTCTCTGAGTTGGGAAATGTGGAAATGAGAAGAAAATAAATTTTTAATAATTTAAAATATATGTATGAATATGGGTATAGTATATATACGTATATAGGTGTGAGTATATATGTATGTGTATACACGAATATATCTATACATGTGTACATATTGGGTGGGTATATAAGTACTATGCTTATACACACACACAGTCTGTGTGTGCATACATACATACCCATATAATAATCCCAGGAATAATCTCAAATCTTTAGGGAGAAAGATAGTATCTTCTTGTTGCTTTTAATTTAGTTAACCCAAATGGCTAAACTCATGAAGTTATGCTATTCATTGCCATATGCTGTAGTTAGCAATGTTATTTCCTGGAATACTTTAGTGGTTAGTCACTTTATAGATGTCAGATGGAGATATTATTCCTATACAGTGCAATGAGTCAGAGTTCTAGAGTAAGAAAACTTGGATTCAAATCTTGTCTCTGATGTTTTCCACTTTTTATAATTTTGTCACATTGCTACCTGAGCCTCATATTCCTTAGGTGATGATGATGATGATAAGCATTTTTATATATCACCTATTATGTGCCAGGAACTGTGCTAAATATTTTATAAATGTTGTCTCATTTGATCATCACAGCAAACCTGTTAGCTAGGTACTATTATTATGTCCATTTTACAGTTGATGAAAGTAAAGCAAATAGCACTTCAACGAATTTCCTAATGTCATCCAACTAGTATCTGACACCGTATTTGAACTCGGGTCTCCCTAACTCCAGACTCAGTGCTCAATCTACTGTGCCACCTACATGCTTCAAAATGAAGTCATATTAGACAGCTTCTTGGGCCCCTTCCAGTTCTAGATATATGGTCTTATGATCTGTGACCTCCCAGGTATGGGTAGTCCTTCCCATTTGTGCAGGTCACAACCATTTTTGGCCTTTGTAGACCATTTCCTTGGTTGCTATAGCCAAAAATAATCATCTGTTGTTTGACTTTCCTTTGAAAAACTTTTCCAAGCTGGGCTAGTACTTAGATAAAAGACTCACAGCACTTGAAGCCTTTCCATCCTGGCAGAGGTCTGACCAAGCTGTTCTGAGGGCATAACCTTTTGAAATCCAGGTTCATCTCCATTCCACAGTAAGGAAGCAGAGTAGGGCATTTATAGAATGATTTATTGTTCTGTTTAATTGAATTTTTGGTTAAGACTGAGAAGCCAGTGTATTAAGTTGTAATTTGTCCAATCTCTTAAAAAATAGACTGAGGAAAATGTTGTCAGAATTTGGAAGTTTGGGATATTTGATTAGGGAGATTGCCAGACACATACTTAAAAAGCCAAGTATGCAACATACATCAAGGCAAAGATTCTGAAAATCACCTTGAATAGGCCAGGATTATTCTTCCCAAACTGCAGGGAAATGACCCAATGTGTAGGTGGTATAACTGCACTGGGACCCTTTTACCAATAGGAATGGAGCACTTAGGCTTTAAAGGATCCTTTCATTACATAGCTTGCTAATGGGAAACTTCTCCCAGTATATATGCCAATTATTGAAATAAGATGAATGTGAAATAGACATATCTGGGACAACTGACAGTTTCCCATCCTCCCATCCAATCTGGACATGAAACTCCCATGGCTTCCCAGTCCAATCCCATCCCAATTATGTACTTACTCTCTTGGAGGGAAAGATGCAAAGCAAATATTAGATATTATATTCTTATATCAATCTATTTATAACATTCCTTTTCCAAAGAACTTGCTAGGCTCCAGAAATGGAAGATCTTGAGGAATCAAATGAAAATTCATGAATTGTGTATATATTCTACATACTTGTCCCTGTTTTTAAGAAAGGAGGCTTCATGACAGAGTTGAAGCATTGCTGACATTGGAGTCAGAGGATTTGTATTAGAATTCTAATCCTCTCACATATGATCTATGTGATATAAGATGTATTCCCTTAACTGCTCTCTGCCTTTTTCCTTATCAGGAAAATGAGGAGTTTAAACTAAATGACTTCTAATGTTCCTTCCAGTTCTAAATCAATGATCTATGACTCTTGTACAAAAGGAAATGAAGGAAAAAAAGAAAGGTGCTCCTAATAATAAAATTTGAAGCTTGCTTAGTGTTTTACAATTCACAAAGAATTTCATTATCTCACTGGATCCTGACAATAATTTTGTAAGGAGAAAAACCTTTCTCCTTCCCCTTTAACAGGCAACATATCATATTGGATAGAGCAGTGGACTTGGAGTTAATAAGACCTAGATTCAAATCTTACTTTAGATACACTGGTTGTTTTACCTGGGGCAACTCTGCTACTCAGTTTCTCTGTGTGTAAGATGAGAATATTAGGACTTGGGTCCCTTTTATAGCTCTAAATCAATGGTTTTATAAATGTATGACAGGCATTATTATTTGTCCTATTACACATGATAATGTGTTAAAGAGTTGACTTTTGGGGCAGCTAGGTGTCACAGTGAATAGAGCACCAGCCCTGGAGTCAGGAGGACCTGAGTTCAAATCCAGCCTCAAACACTTAACACAAAAACTGGCCGTGTGACCTTGGGCAAGTCACTTAACCCCAATTTCCCTACCTTCCCTCCAAAAAAAAATCACAAAAAAAGAAAAGTGCCTTTATTTAAAAAAAATGAGTTGGCTTTAACCTGGACAATGCAGAAAAACTCCACCTGGCATCAGCATATGCCAGACACCACCATCAGGACCCCAGCTCAAAACCAGGTAAGTAACCAGACCCCTACAGGTTCCAGTTGCCAACACCTGAGGATCCAGCAGACAAAGCCAGTGACCAAGCCCTTAGTCCCCAGCACAAGAAGCTTGGAACAGTACCCCCTGTGCTCCAGCAGAAGAACTCAACTTTAAAAGCCAGGAAATAGGCAAACAAGATGAGCAGAAAGCAAAAACAAATGCTGACCATAGATAATTTCTATGGAAACAGGTAAGATCAAAACATAAACTCAGAAAAAGACAACATTATCAATATACTCACATATGAAGCCTCAAAGGGGAATATGAATTGGCCTCAAGCCCCAAAAGCCTTCTTGGAAGATCTCAAGAAGGATTTTAAGAGTTAAATAATAAAGGTAGAAGAATAATTGGAAGAAGAATTGAAAGGCATGCAAAAGAGTCAACAGCTTGGAAAGGGGACAAAAATTGAAGAAAATAATTCCTTAAAAAAATTCAACTAGCCAAATGGAAAACAAAATCCACTAGGAAAGAAAAAACCTCCTTAAGAATATAATTGGCCAAATGGAAAAGGAGGTATAAAAATTAAGTGAAGAGAAAAACTCATTAAAAAGTAGAATTGGTGCTATAAATTACTATTGATTAGAGAAATACAAATCAAAACAACTCTGAAGTACAACATAACACCTATCAGATTGACTAACAAGACAAAATAGGGAAATGATAAATGCTGAAAAAGATGTGGGGATATTGAAACACTAAGACATTATTAGTGGCACTGTGAATTGATTGAACCATTCTGGAGAGCAATTTGCACTATGCCCAAAGGGCTATAAAATGTGCCTATCCTTTGAACCAGCAATACCACTTCTAGTTCTGTATTCCAAAGGGATCATGCAAATGGGAAAAGGACCCACGTGTACAAAAGTATTTACAGCAGATTTTTTTGTGGTGGCAAAGAATTGGACATTGATGGGATGCACATCAGTTGGGAAAAGACTGAATAAGTTGTGGTATGTGAATGTAATGGAATACTATTGTCCTATAAGAAATGATGTGCAAGCAGACTTCATAAAAAACCTGGAAAGAAATGAACTGATTTTGAGTAAAATGAGTAGAACCAGGAGAATATTGTACACAGTAATAGTAACATTGTATGATGACTAACTTTGATAGACTTATCTCTTCGTAGCAATGCAAGCATCTAAGACAACTCCAAAAGACTATCAAAAATACTGTTCATATCCAGAAAAAGAACTATGGAGTCCAAATGAAGATTGAAGCATATTATCTGTTCTCTCTCTTTCTCTTTTGTTTCTTCTTTCTTATGATTTCTCCCATTGGTTCTAATTCTTCTTTGCAACATGACTAATGTGGAAATAGATTTAATATGAATATATATGTAGAGCCTATATCAAATTACACACCATTTTGGGGTAGAAGGAGGGCAGAGATAGGGAGAAAATTTGGAACTCAAAGGCTTATGGAAGTAAATGTTGAAATCTAAAAGTAAATAAATAAATTTAGTTTTAAAATAAATTGGCAAAAATAAGTGAAATTAGTAAAATCAAGGAAAACTGCCAGAGATCCTAGAACCAGAGGGTAAAACAGTCATCAGAAGAATACACTGATCACCTCCTGAAGGAGATGCCAAATTGAAAATATCAAGTAATATTACAGCCAAATTCCGGAATAATGAGGTCAAGGAGAAATACTGTAAGCATCCCAAAAAGAAACAATTCAAATATGGAACTACAGTCAGGATCATGCAGGACCTTGCAGTTTATACATTAAAGATCAGAGGGCTTGGAATACAATATTCCATAAGGCAATGGAGCTTGGATTCCAACCAATAATCAACTACCCAGCAAAACTGAGCATAATCTTCCAGGCAAGAAGATGGATATTCAAAGAAACAGGGGATTTCCAGACCTTCCTGATGAAAAGACCAGAGCTAACCAGAAAATTTTACCTCTAAACACAAGACTCAAGAGAGGCATAAAAAGGTAAACAACAAAAGAAAAGAAAAAACATGTCATTCAATAAGGGCAAACTGTTTACATTCCTACATGGGAAAATGATACTTGCAACTCTTGATAAATGTATCTTTATTATGACATTTGGAATGGGTATACATAGAGAGAGGGTGTGCGTATAAGATAATATCGATGTGATGATTAAAAAATTATTAATTGGGAAAAATTTTATTGAAAGAGGAAAGGAGGAATCAGAAATGGGTAAATTACATCACATGAAGTGATAGAAAGACCCTTTATAGTAGAGGGAAAGAAGGGAGGGAGATGAACATTGTTTGAACTTTACTCCCATTAGATTTGGTTCAAAGAGGGAATAACATGTGCATCTAGTTCTGTATAGAAATCTATCTTACTTTATAGGAAATAGTAGGGGAAAGGGAAAGGGGAAAGAAAATTGAGGAGGTGGAAAGAAGGTATAGAAGAAGTAGTAGGGGAAGGAAGAAAAAAGGAGGAGGGCCAATAGAATGGAAGATAGATTGAGGGAGGTGGTGGTCAGAAGCAAAAAACTGGTGAGAAGGGAAAGGGACAAAGGAGAGAGAATAACATAAATGGGTAGGGGGGAATAGGATGGAGAGCAAGACACACTACAAATGTGGAGGGGATTGAACTCTCCAGTAAAACAGAAGCAGATAGCAGAGTGGATGAAAAACATAATCCTACAATATGTTTTTTAAAAGAAACACATTTGAAGCAGAGAGATACACAAAGAGTAAAGGTAAAACACTGGAGCAGAATATATTCTGTTTTAGCTGAAGCTTAAAAAAAAGTCAGGGTGTCAATCTTGATCTCAGACAAAGCAAATGTAAATAGCTCTAATTAAAAAAGATAAGGAAGGAAACTACATTCTGCTAAAAGGTACCATAAACAATGAAATAATATTAATATTAAAAATACATACACCAAGTGGTATAGCATCCAAATTCTTAGAGGAGAAGTAAAGTGAGTTATAGGAAGAAATAGACAGCAAAACTGTACTAATGGGGGACCTCAACCTCCCCCTCTCATAACTAGATAATTCTAACCACAAAATAAGAAAGAAGTTAAGGAGATGCAAATAGTTTTAGAAAAGTTAGATATAATAGGCCTTTGGAGAAAATTAAATGGGGACAGAAAGGAACATGACTTTTCTCAGCAGTACATGGCAACTACTACATAAAAATTAACTGTGTACTAGGGCATAAAAACCTCACAATCCAATGCAGAAAGGCAGAAATATTAAATGTAACCTTTTCAGATCATGATGCAATAAAACTGCATATAATAAAAGAGCTATATTAAAAAGACAGACAAAAATCAATTGGAAAATATATAATCTGATCCTAAAGAATGGGTCAAATAGCAAAATATAGAAACAACTCCTAACTTCATCAAAGAGAATGCCAATAATGAGACAACATAACAAAACTTATGGGATGCAGCCAAAGCAGTTCTTAGGAGAAATTTTATCTCTAAATGTTTACAAGAATAAAATGGAGAAAAAGGAGATCAATAAATTGAGCATGCAACTAAAAAAGCTAGAAAAAGAAAAAAAATTAAAAATCCCCAATTAAATAACAAATTAGACATGTTCAAAATCAAAGGAAAGATGAATAAAATTGAAATTAAGAAAACTATTCAACCAATAAGTAAAACTAAGAACTCTTTTATAAAAAAAGAATAAAATAGATGAAATCTTTGTTTAATTTGATTAAAAAAAACAGATTACCAGTATCAAAAATGAAAAGGATGATGTTGCTACCAATGAAGAGGATATTGAAATAATAATTAGGAACTATTTTGCCCAACTTTTTGACAAAAAAAATCTGATAGCATAAGTGAAATGGATGAATATTGCAAAAATATAAATTGCTCAGAACAACAGAAGAGGAAATAAAATACCTAAGTAAACCCATCTCATAAAAAGAATTTGAACAAACCATCAATGAAATACCTAAGAAAAAAATCATCAGAGTTAGATGGATTTACAAGTGAGTTCTGCCAAACATTTAAAGAATAATTGATTCTGATAATGTATAATCTATTTGGGAAAATAGGGAAAGGAGTCATGCCAGATTCTTTTTATAATACAATATGGTACTGGTACTTATACCAGGATGAGCAAATACAGAGAAAGAAAATCATAGACAATTTTCTTAATGAATATAGATGCAAAATTTTTAAATAAAATATTAGCAAAGTTATTAGAGTAAATTATCTTGAGGATAATACACTATGACCAGGTAGGATTTATACCAGGAATGCAGGGATGGTTCAATATTAGGAAAACTATCAGCATAGGTGACCATATCAAAAACAAAATGATTATCTCAATAGATGAAGAAAAAGCTTTTGACAAAATAAAACATGTATTCCTATTAAAAACACTGGAAAATATATGAATAAATGGAGTCTTCTTAAAATGAAAAGCAATATCTATCTAAAACCATCAGCAAGCATTATGTGTAATGCTAGAAGCAATATATGTGAATGCTAGAAGCATTTCCAATAAGATCAGGGGTGAAATGAGAATGTCTATTATCACCAGTATTATTCAATATGGCACTAGAAATGTTGGCGTTAGCAATAAGAGAAGAAAAATAAATTGAAAGAATTGCAATAGGCAAAGAAGAAAACAAACTATCATTCTGCAAATGTTATTATGGTACACTTAGAGAATCCTAGAGAATCAACTAAAAAACACTTTGAAATAATTAACAGATTTATTTATTTATTTTAAGCAATCAGGGTTAAGTAACTTGCTCAAGGTTACATGGCCAGTTATTTCTGGGTGTGGTGCCAAGTATTGGAGCCCGGATTTGATCCCCAGGTCATCCTGACACTGGGGTCAGTGCTCTTACTGGCTGAGCCACCTGGCCATCCCTAATAATTAACAAATTTAACAAAGTTGTGGGATATAAAATAAACTGACATGAATCATTAGCATTTCTGTACATTACTAACAAAGCCCAATAGCAAGAGATAGAAATCCCATTTTAAATTACTGTAGACATTATAAAATATTTCAGAGTCTACCTGTCAAAACAAACCCAGGAACTATATGAACACAATTACAAAACACTTTTCTCACAAATAAAGTCAGATCTAAATACTTGGAAAAATATCAGTTGCTCATGGCTAGACAGAGCTAATAATAACTATAACAATTCTACCTAAATTAATTTACTTATTCAGCACCTCACTGATCAAACTAATGAAAAAGTATTTATAGAGGTAGAAAGAATGGCAACAAAATTCATCTGGAAGAACAAAAAGTCCAGAATATCAAGGGAATTAATGAAAACAGATGCAAGAGTAGGTGGCCTAGTTATACTAGATCTTAAATTGTATTATAAAGCAGCAATCATCAAAAATTCTTGGTGCTGGCTAAGAAATAGAGTGGTGGGTCAGTGCAATAGGTTAATTACTATAGTAATCTACTGTTTGATAAACCCAAAGACTCCAGCTTCTGGGATAAGCACACACTAATTAACAAAAACTGCTGGGAAAACAGAAACTAGGAATAGACCAGCATCTTGCACTGTATATCAAGATAAAGTTGAGATGGATACACGATTTAGATATAAAGGCTGATACTATAAGCAAACTAGGAGAGTAAGGAATAGTTTATCCATCTGATTTATGGTGAAGGAAATAATTTATGAACAAACAAGAGATAGAGAACATCATGAAATTCTAAATGGAAGATTTTGATTACATTAAATTGAAAAGTTTTTGCACAAAGTCAATGCAACCAGTCTAGAAGAGAATCAGAAAGCTGGGAAATAATTTTTACAACCAGTGTCTCTGATAAAGACCTAATTTCTAAAATATATAGCAAACTGAGTAAATTATATAAGAAAACAAGTCGTTCCCTGATTGATAAATGGTAAAAGGATATAAACAGGTAGTTTCAGAGATGAAAATAAAGCTCTCCATAGTCATATGAAAAGAGTGTTCTATATCATTAATGAATAGAGAAATATAAATTAAAACAAGTCTGAGATACCACATCACACCCATCAGGTTGGCTAATATGACAAAACAGGAAAATGATAAATGTTGCTGAAGATGTGGAAAAATTGGAACACCAGTGTATTGTTGGTGGCATCGTGAACTAATTAAACCATTCTGTAGAGCAATTTGGAACCATTCCCAAGGGCTATAAAGTTGTGCATACCCTTTGATCCAACAATAACATTACTAAGTCTGTATCCCAAAGAGATCATAAAAAAACTGAAAGGACAAAAATATTTACTGCAGTTCTTTTTGTGGTGGTGAAGAATTGGAAATTGAGGTGATACCCAGCAATTGGGGAGTGGCTGAAAAATTTGTGATATATGAATATAAGGTAACACTATTGCTCCATAAGAAATAGTGAGCATGAGGTGGCGTGGTACAGTGAATAGAGCACCAGCCCTAGAGTCAGGAGGACTTGAGTTCAAATCCAGCCTCAGACACTTGACACACTTACTACCTGTGTGACTTTGGGCAAGTCACAATTCCAATTTCCCTCCAAAAAGAAAAAAAAAAGAAAAGAATAAAAAGGAAGAAAGAAAGAAATAGTCAGCAGGCAGATTTCATGAAAATCAGGAAAGACATGAACTGACACTTAATGAAGTTAGCAGAACCAGGAGCACATTGAACACAGCAACAGCAACATTGCGTATGTCCAACTTTGTTTAACAGAGATCTTCTCAGCAATGCAATGATCTAAGACAATTCCAAAAGACTCATGATGGAAAATGCTATCCATACACAAAGAAAGAACTATAGGGTTTGAATGCAGATTTAAGTATACTATTTTCTCTTTTTTATTTTTTGTGTTTTTCCCTTTTGTTCTGATTCTTCTTTCACAACATGATTAATGTGGAAGTATGTTTAATATTATTATATATGTAGAGACTATATGGGATTGAATGCCATCTTAAGAGAGGGAAGAGAAGGGAGGGGAATTTAGAACTCAAAATCTTCTAAAAGTGAATATTGAAAACTAAAAATAAATAAATTATTTTTAAAAAGATTTGGTTTTGAGCTCAGAAAGCCCCAGGTGCAATTCCTGTCTCTGATATATATTAGGCAAATGTCAGGGCCCCATGCACCTCTTGACGACTATAAATTGTTCAACAGGCATTAATCTTTGTTGATAGAGACAATTCTTCATTGCAATTCTCATTTGCCAATGAAATCATAAGTCTGGTAAAAAAACAATACACTAGAGAAAGTATTTGTCCAAGAAGACACATACAGTTAGCAAGTGGTGGAACGAGGATTTGAACATGGGCTTTCTGGTATCTAGTTCAGTTCTCTGATCATTATACTACACTGCTTCTTGATTATATAATGCCAAAACATATAGATTAAAATTAAAATATCCAATCGTTCAGACTTTCTGTCTAGATGACTAAATATCCAGTCACCTTTTCAAAGAGTGATTGACATCTTGGAGACACAGGTTATGCACTTTGAAAATGAGTGATATACTGTTGATTCACATTTCTACAGTTTTCTGTGCATTTTTACACTATTGTAAAGAATGAAAAAACACATACTTTATGCAAAATGGCAAATTTAAGATATTACTTCACACCCCTATTTAGTTTTATAAGATAAGCAACCCAGAGAGCCCAGTCACTAGGCTATTCAAGTATTTGTGAGTGGAGTTCTAGAATGTAGGAAGAGAGAACAAAAAGCACAGGGCTCAGCAATTAGTTTCTCAGCCACAAAAGGCCTCTGAAATCCTAAACCAAGAATGTACCTCTCTAAATAGATGCCTTTGGAGAAGCAAATGGCAACCTCTCTGTTAGTCATACCAAAAGTATTCCCAATTGTTGTCATAATATAATAAAGTCAATAGCAGCAATTGCCATAAATAATAAAAGCACTGTTGTTATGGTATACTTTTTCTTGAATCTGCTCATTTCAATCTTCATTATTTCATGGAAGTCTGTCCATTTTTTTCTAAAATTCTCAAGCTCATCATTTCTCATGGCATAGTAGTATTCCATCTCAATTTTATACCACAACTTGTTCAGCCATTCATCAATTGATGGCTATCCCTGCAATTTCAAGCTCTTTGCAATAACAAAGAGTACTGCTATAAGCATTTTGGAACATATAGGTTCTTTTGCTTTTTCCCTAGTCATTTCTGAAAACAGACCAAGTAATGGTATTGCTGGGTCAAACATAAAGGTAGTTTAATAACTCTTTTGGCATAATTCCAGATTGCTCTCCAAAATGGTTGGATCAGTTTACAATTGCACCAATAATGAATTAGTGTCCCAATTTCCCCAATGTTTTTCACTTTCCCTTCCAATTGTTTAAGCTTATTTGGTAGATATAAAATGATATCTCAAGGTTATTTAAGTTTTCATTTCCCTAATCAATAATAATTTAGAGCATTTTTATATAAATTGTTTTTAATTCTTCACTGGAACACTGCCTGTTAATATCCTTTGATTATCAATTGGGAAATGACTTAACATTAGTATAGATTTGACAAAGATCTTTATATAGTTTAGATATGAGACCTTTATCTGAAAAAAAATTTTTCCCCATATTTCTCCTTTTCTTCTGATCTTGGCTACATTTCTTTTATTTGTAAAAACAAAACAAAACAACAATAACAACAACTTTTTTAATTAATGTAATCAAAATTACCCATTTTATACCTAACTTTGCTATCCCTTGTTTATTTTTACATTATTCACCTCTCCATATGTCTAATAAGTAATAAGCTCCATATTCTTTTAATTTTCTTGTGAAATCTCTCTTTATATCTAGTTCATGTATCCATTTGGTCTTTATCTTGATAAATGGTGTAAGGCATTAGTCCATGCCTACTTTCTGCCATACTGCTTTCCAGTTTTCCCAATAATTTTTGTCAAATAATGAATTCTTATACCAAAATCTTAAGTCTTTACACTTCTCAAATATGACCGTTATATTTCTTTGTTGCTGTAAATTGTATGTCTACACTTTTCCATTGATTTACCTTTCTATTTCTTAGATAGTATCAGACAGCTTTGATCATTGTTGCTTTATAATACAGTTTAAGATCAGTTACTGCTAAAGCTCCTTCCTTTACATTTTTAAATTTTCCTTTGATATTCTTGAATTTTTGTTCTTCCAAATGAATTTTATCATTATTTTTGATAATTCAGTAAAATATTTTTTTTACTAATTTAATTGGGATGGTGTTGAATATACAAATTATTTTAGATGAAATTTTCACTATTATTTTATTGGTCCTGTCTATCCATGAACAATATCTCTCCAATTATTTAAATCTGACTTATTTTTATAAAATACTTTTTATAATTTTGGTTGTATAGTTTTTGGGTTTGTTTTGGCAGGTGTACTCCCAGGTATTGTGTAGTATCTTGACTTATTTTAAAGGGCATAATTTTTACTATCTCTCTCAGAGTTTTGTTTATTATATATAGGAATGTGCATGATTTATGTGGATTTACTTTATATCCTGCTACTGTGATAAAATTATGAATTGTTTCAACTAACTCTTTAGTTGAGACTTTTGGATTTTCCAAGTAAGTCATCTGCAAAAAACAATAATTTTATTACCAAAATTCTTTCTACAAACAGCAGATCTAAGCAGCAGTATGGGAGAGATAAGAACCACCAATATTCAAAGATCCTCCAGAAAACACAGATTGTGTGCTTTGGTGACCCTTCTCTGAGTTAACGCTTCTTTCTGAATGTCTATGCCTGCAACAACTCACTCCCCTCTCACAGTGGTGAAAAGTCCATACCCAGGTTTGGTGTCACTACCAAAGTAAGTTCCATCTCAAGACTTCTTCATTTTTGATGGAAAGTCCAAGTCCTTTGCTGGCTTCTGGATGGGGCTGATTTTCATACAACCTTAAAAGTTTCTAAGTTATAAGTCTTATGACTTCATGAGGAAAAAAAACCTTAATTGGGGAGAAAGAATTTTCAGGATGGCACCTGCATGCAGACAGCGATATTATCAATGGAGAGGAGAGATTGGTAACTGGAGAAGGATTTCTGACTTATTCTATAATAAACATAGATACCTTAACTATCAGCAGTTAGTGAAAATAATCATTAAAATAAAAAAGCTACTAGATGTCCCATAAGGGTGAGCTCTCGTCCCCACCACTAATGTGCACACATAAAAGCACACATGAACACACACATACATGCACACATCTGTCAGCACTTTCCTGCTTCATTTCCTGTTCAAAACTTCTTAGTTAAATCCTTTACATATTTGGGAAAAAGTCAAAGTGTCTGAGGTTGAAAAATTAGGACTTAGTTTATAGCAGTTTTTTTTTTTTAGTAGAAGCAAAGAACTGGAAACAGAGTAACTGCCCACCAATTGAGAGATGGCTAAATAAGTAAAGAAGAATAAAATGGAATATTTCTGAGGTGTAAAGAAATAAATATAAAATAACACATAACATATATATGATAACAAAAATAACAAATATTAAAAATACATAGAAAATTGGAAGACTTAAATAGATTAATACAAAATGAAGTTGGCAAAACCAGGAAAACAATATACACAGCAACTACAGAAATGTAAATACAAAGAATAGTGACAGCAACAATAATCATCCTGAATTGAATACTGGGTGGTTATCATAAAGTTTATCCTTGAAGAAGAAAGAAAATGCAGATACCTTCATTGCAGAAGTAGGGGACTAAGGGTGTAGGACATTGCATATACTTTTATTTTGTTTAATTTGTTTATTTTTAGTTTTCAACATTCATTTCCACATGATTTTGAGTTACAAATTTTCTCCCCATCGTGTCCCTATCCCCCAACCCAAAATAGCTATCCTACTGAATACCCCTTCCACCAGTCTGATCTCTCTTATACCCTCCCCCATCACCCCTCTGACTTTCTAGTAGGACAAGTCAGATTTCTATACCCCAGTGCCTGTATATCTAATTTCCCAGTTGCATGTAAAATAATTATATATATATACACATTTGATTTCAAAACTTTGATTTCCAGACTCTTTCCCTTCTTCTGTCATTACTCAACCCTACTGGGAGGAGAAGCTATTCAATATAGGTTATACATATGTAGTTATGCAAAACATTACCATAGTAAATATATTGCAAAAGAATGATTATATTTCCCTCCATCCTTTTCTGCCTCTCACTTATTCTATTTTCAACTTTGACCCTGTCCTTTTTCAAAAGTGTATGCTTCTAACTACCCTCCCCCACCAATCAGTCTTCTATCATACCCCCTCTTAACCCCTTCCCCCAACTTTCCTGTAGGGTAAGAAACCCAATGTAGTGTGTATGTTATTCCCTCCTTAAGCCATATTCAATGAGAGTAAGGTTGAACCATTCCCTTTTGCCTTCCTGTTCTTCTCCTCAGTTGTAACAGTTTTCTCTTGCCTCTTTTCTATGAGATAATCTACCCTATTCTATCTCTCCCTTTCTCCTCTCATTATATTCCTCTCCCAAACTTTAATTATGCTTTTTAGATATCAGCCCTTCCTAGTCAATTTATCCTGTGCCCTCTGTCTATGTATACATGTACATACACACATATATGAATTGATACACACATATACCTTCCTATATAAACATATATATATATATGTATGTATACATGTATATATTCCCTTCAACTATCCTCATACTGATGAGTTACAACTATCGTTTTACCATGTAGGAATGCAAGTAGTTCTATTTTAATAAGTTACTAATGATTTTTCCCCCATTTACCTTCTCATGATTTTCTTGCTTCTTGTATTTAAAAGTCAAATTTTCTATTCAACTCTGGATTTTTCATCAAGAATGCTTGAAAGTCCTCTATTTCATTGAATGACCACATTTTCCCCTGAAACACTATACTCAGTTTTGCTGGGTAGGTGATTCTTGGTTTTAATCCTAGGTCATTTGATCTCTGGAATGTCATATTCTAAGCCCTTTGATCCCTCAATGTAGAAGCTACTAGATCTTGTGTTATCTTGATTGTGTTTCCACAATATTTAAATTCTTTCTCCTTGGCTGCTTATAATATTTTCTCTTTGATCTGGGAACTCCAGAATATTCCTATAATATTGCTAGGAGTTTTCTTTTGGGGATCTTTTTCAAGACGTGATAGGTGGGTACTTTCAACTTCTATTTTGCCCTTTGGTTCTAAAATATCAGGGCAATTTTCCTTGAGAATTTCTTGAAGGATGATTTCTAGATTCTTTTTTTTTATCATGGCTTTCAGGTAGCCCACTAATTCTTAAATTATCTCTCCTGGATCTATTTTCCAGTTCAGTGTTTTTTCCAATCAGATATTTCACATTGCCTTCTATTTTTTTCATTTGTTTGGATCTGTTTTACAGCATCTTGATTTCTCATAAAGTCATTAGCTTCAATTTTCTCCAATCTAATTTTAAAGAATTTATTCTCTTCAGTGAGTTTTTTAATGTTTTATTAACTTCTGATTTACATCATTCATTTCCACCAGATTTTGAGTTACAAATTTTCTCCCCATTTTTCCCATGCCCACAGCCCCAAAATAGCAGTCCAACAGGATATCCCCTCCTCCAATCTACTCTCTCCCATATTTTCTCCCATACCCCTTTCAACTTTTCCCATGAGTATCTATGCCTCAGTTCCTGTATATCTTATTTCCCAATTACATGTAAGATGGTATTAATAATAGTATATGTATATACACACATACACACACACACACACACATATATATATATATATATATATATACATACATATTTGAATATTTGATTTTAAAAGTTTTAATTCCAGATTCATTCCCTTCCTTCCTTGTCACCCACTCTTACTGGGAAGATAAGCAGTTCGGTATAAGTTGTACATGTGTGGCTAATGCAAAACAATAATATAGTAGATACGTTGTAAAAGACTGATTATATTTCCCTCCCTCTTATCCCACCTCCCAATTTGTTCTATTCTCCACTTTGATTCCATCCCTTTTCAAAAGTGGGTGCTTCCAACTTGCCTCCCCCCGAACCTGCCCTCCCTTCCATCATCCCCCCTCTCATCCCCTTCCCCCTCTACTCTCCTGGAGGGTGAAATACCTTATTTAGTGTGTATTTACTTCCCTCCTCAAGCCAAATTCAATGGGAATAAGGTTGACCCATTCCCTTTTGCCTTCCTATTCTTCCATTCCATTGTAACTATTTTCCTTTGCCTCTTCTGTATGAGATAGTTTACTTCAATCCGTCTCTCCCCATCTCTTCTCATTATATTCCTCTCACCTCTTAATTTCACCTTTTAAGTATCATCCCTTCCTGTTAATTGGCCCTGTGCCTTCTACCTATGTATACCTGTAAACATATATACACACATTCACATATGTATTTATGTGCCCATATACCCTCATATATATATATACATGTATATGTATATATATACATATATATTTCTAATCCCTTCAACTACTGAGAAAAGTTTCATAAGTTACAATTATTGTTTTTCCATGTAGGAATATTAATAGTTTAACTTTGATAAGTTCCTTATGATTTCTTTGCCCAGTTTACCTTCTCATGCTTCTCTTACTTCTTGTAGGTGAATGTCAAATTTTTTATTGAACTCTGTTTTTTTCAGCAAGAATGCTTGAAAGTCTTCTATTCCACTGAATAACCGTATTTTCCCCTGAAACATGATACTCAGTTTTGCTGGGTAGGTGACTCTTGGTTTTAATCCCAGCTCCTTTGACCTCTGGAATATCATATTCCAAGCCCTTCGATCCCTCAGTGTGGAAGCTGCCAGATCCTGGGTTATCCTGATTGTGTTTCCACAATATTTAAATTGTTTCTTCCTGGCTGCTTGTAATATTCTCTGCTTAATCTGGGAATTCTGGAACCTGGCTCTAATATTCCTAGGAGTTTTCTGGAGGTGATCAGTGGATTCTTTCAACCTCTATTTTGCCCTCTGGTACTAAAACATCAGGGCAGTTTTCTTTGAGAACTTCCTGGAGGATGATTTCTAGGTACTTACTTTGGTCATGGCTTTCAGGTAGTCCAATCATTTTTAAATTATCTCTCCTGGATCTATTTTCCAGGTCAGTGGTTTTTCCCATGAGATATTTCACATTGCCTTCTATTCTTTCATTTGTTTGGATCTGTTTAACAACATCTTGATTTCTCATAAAGTCATTAGCTTCCATTTGCTCCAATCTAATTCTGAAGCAATGATTCTCCTCATTGAGCTTTTGAGATTCTTTTAACATCTGGAAAATTCGGCTTTTTAAGGTACTCTTCTCCTCATTGCCTTTTGGAGCCTCCTTAGCCATTTGAGTCACTCTGATTTTTAAGGTATTATTTTCCTCAGTCAGGCTGTTGACTCTCATTTCATAATTCTCTTGCATTGTTCTCATTTCTCTTCCCAATTTTTCCTCCACTTCTCTTATCTGCTTCTTAAGGTCCTCTATGGCCTGTAACCAGCTTGTATTTTCCTTAGAAGCTTTTGGTGCAGGAGTTCTGATTTCACTGTTTTCCTCCTATTCCATGCTTTGCTCCTTTTTGTCCCCAAAATAGGAATGTAATGATGGAATCTTCTGTCTCCTTTGTTTCCTTTGACTGCTCATTTTGCCACTCAATTACTTGACTTTTGGGCTTTTTGCCACAGTAGGACTCTGCCACCAGACAGGGGAGCTTTTGTCCCAAATGCTGGGATTTTCTCAGCTTCCAGAGGTATTAGGTGGGTGCCCTCTCTGAGGTCTCCACACGCTCTGGCAAGCTGGACACACACCCCAGGACCTCCACCCTAGACTGCATTCCAGATCCAAGCAGGTTAAAGCAAGAGCGATTACCCCTGAGACTGGTGCTTGGTCCCCCCTACACTCTGCAGGTCAGGAGCTGAAGCTTCCATGTGGTAATGGCTGTCTGTGCCAGCATCTCAGCGGCTTCTCACCCAGGGGGTAAAAGCCACACACTCCCTCTTACTGCTCCCAAAGTCCAGACTGCACTGATCTCTCACTTTGTCCTTCACATCTATGTGTTGATAAATCTGGAAACGGCCACAGCTGCTGCTGATTTGGAGTACCTCTGGCCGGCGGCTGGTCAGGCCAGCCCTGGGGCTAAAGCCTTGGCATGGGGCTGGGCTGGGCTCCCAGAGCACTGTGCTAGCCAATTCCTGCAGGCCTGCTGGGATGTCCTCAGTGGGAGGTTAGCTTCTCTGTGTTATTTTGTGGGTTCTGCAGCTCCAAAGTTTGTTTAGAGTCCCCTTTTTACATGGATTGGGGAAGGTGGAAGCCAGAGCCGTGGGAAGATTGTGCTTCTACTCAGCCATCTTGACTCTGCCCCCTCTTCAGTGAGTTTTTGAAATTCCTTTTCCATCTAGCAAATTCGTCTTTTTAAGGCATTCTTCTCCTCATTGCTTTTTTGGGCCTCTTTTGCCATTTGAGTTAGTCTATTTTTTAAGGTGTTATTTTCTTCAGTCAGGTTGTTGACTCTCTTTTCATGATTTTCTTTCATCGTTTTAATTCTCTTCCCAGTTTTTACTCTACTTCTCTTATTTGATTTTCAAAATCCTTCTTGAGCTCCTCCATGGCCTATAACCAATTCATATTTTTCTTAGAAGCTTTTGATGTAGGAGTTCTGACTTGATTGTCTTCCTCCTGTTCCATGCTTTGATCCTTTTTGTCCCCCAGAAAGGATTCTATGATCTGTTTGTGCTTCCTCTGCTTGTTCATATTGCCAGTCAATTGCTTGACTTTTGAGCTCTTTGCCATGGTAGAACTCTGCTTCCAGAGAAGAGAGCTTTGTCCCAAATTGCTGGGGTTTTCACAAATATTGTCAGAGGTCTGAGAAATGTGCCTTTTCTACAGACACCACACTGGCAAACTGGCATTTCTCACCCCAGGACCACCACCCAAGACTGTTATCCAGATTCAAGCAGGTCAAAGAAAGACCTATAACCCTCTGAATGGTCGCTTGTTCCCCCTATGGTGTGTGGCCCAGGGGATCCTGAGGCAGCCATGCAACAGATGCTGCAGCCATAGCTACTGTGCCTCCACCACCTGTAAAGCCAAGCACTAGCAGCCTTCCAGAAGAATGGCACTGTGAACAGTTCTTAAGGTTCTGATTCACAGTATAGTGAACACTCTATTCCATAACACATCAAAGCAAAACATTCACAGAAAATCTGGGAAAGTTGAAGGGAGTATGGGAGAAAATTAAAAAAAAAAATAAAAAGAAAATACACAGACCCTCCACCCCTAGGTCACTAGTAAACTACAATTTCATCATTACTCAGTATCCATGGAGAGGTCTTTTCCTCTTGACTTGGGGCTGGTTCTCAAATCCCCTGGAACCCCTTCCATGGTCCCAGATTCTACCTGGATTCACCAGAGTGTCACCTGGGTTCAATGGCAGACAGTTCCCAGTTCCTTGTCCAGCTATCTGGGTGGATACTGCTCCACACTGAAGTTCAGAGGATCCAGTCCATCTCAAATCCTTCACAATTTCTGCTCCCAGGAATTCAAGGCTCAACCAAGCCACAAATAGACAAAGTCCCTGCATCCCAGTCATTATTCCTCAGTCTTCTGACACTCATTCAAAAACTCAGAACCACCTTATCCAGCATGATGGGGGGGGGGGGGGGGGGGCTTCTGTGCTCCTGTTCAGCTTCCTGGGTTCCTCTTCAAAAGAAGCTCTGCCACCACAAGTTCTCATGAAATTCTGGCTCAGTTCTCAATTCTCTCTTCTGTAGCTGCTCTACTTCCAGATGAAATTCTGACTGTGCCTCTCTGGGGCTTTTCTTATATATACAGCATTAGCTGCTTCCTGTTTCAGCCAACCCCTCCCTGTTACATTGGGAACAGGGGTTCATACCTTCTGTTTCTTTCACAGAGGTTTGATTAGTTATTAAATGGTAAGTGCCTGCTTACTTGCCAATACAAAAATGGGTCTTCAAATCACAGTTACACCATCTCTCACCCCAGGGAGCAGGGGCTGGACCTCACCCTTCCTTTCCAACAGAGTTCCTGACTGATGTTATACTTTCTTTTTTACATTTATGGGTGGAAAATTATGGAAACTACCACAACTGTTGGTGATTAACTCTCCTGAATTCTTCTCCAGCCACTGCTGCCTCCCTGGAGATAAAACCATGCAGCTCACATGGGACTATGCTCAGCTCCCAGTGTGCTGCAATGAACCCTTTCTGTCGGCCTTTCAGGCTGCCTTCAGCAGGACATTTGTTTCTCTCTGTCACTTTGTGGGTTCTGTAGCTCTAAAATTTGTTTAGAAATTTATATTTTATAGGTATTTGAGGTGGTTGTGGGGGGAGGTCATGGAATTTCCTGCTTCTACTCTGCCATCTTGACTCCACCCCAACTTTATATATTCTGTCAGAATCAATTACTATGTTGGTTTTTTGGTTGTTTTTCCTAAATTGATCTCCATCTTGTCTCTTTCTGTCTCTCTATCTCTGTCTCTCTCACTCTGCCTTTCCCTTGTTTCTGTCTCTGTCTCCCTGTCCTTTCCCTCTTTCTCTATTTGTCTATCGGTCCATCTTTCTCTCTAATTCTGTATGTTTTTCTGTCATATTTGTTCTAGGAGATAATTCTGATGGAATGGGAAGAATGTCTTTAGAAATACAGGTGATATGACAGCAAAAGATATATCTATCCATTTATATCTAGAGTTTAAAAAAACAGTAAGATTTAATGAGTTAAAGGAATCATATAATCAGAGAGATAAAAGGAGTTACAATGTATATGAAAGAAATGTGACCAATAGCATGTAAGATATTAAAGGTAAGAAAACTGAGGCACACCGAGGTTAAGTGACATAACCAAGGTCACATAACCAGTGTGTGTCTGAGGCAGGAGTTGAACTGTGGTGCTCTTGCCTCCAAGCCCTGTACTCTATCCATTGCATCCCTTAGCTGTCTTCTTTGATTTAGGGAGTCTTTCAAAGAATAAAATGCTTTCTCAATGGCTCTTCATTAAGACAATAATTACTGCTACCATATTATCACATTTCATCATCACATCTAACTATTTTATTCCCTAAGTCTCAGGAAATTTACCCTGTCACTTAAATTTATCTGCAGCACTTATTCCCCTCAAAATCATTTCCAAAAATGATCAAAGATGTAGTTGTAAGACAGGAGGGGAAGTACATGGAACAATTTAGGAGCAGACCTTCAAAAACCTTACAGAAAAATGTACTCTATGGAGTAACTCTGTGAAGGAAGTGATACATGACACTCAGAATGCCCTGGATTGGACCCAAAAGACAGAGGAGATACTCTGTGGTTCCTGGGATCTGGGGCAAGATTACTGCTTCATTGAGGAATGATACATAAAGCATTTCTCATTCCACCCTCCTTAGTTCTTCTGCTGTCCCTCCTCTGAAAAAAAAAAGCCAGACTGATTCTTTCACAAGCCTAAGAAATTACTGCCCTCAAAAAGAGTGATCATTTATAAAGACTGAAGATGATGTTTCTTTTTTCAGTCAATCTCTGTAATGATGTGGTCTATTTGGCTTGTTGATAGAATCCTTGTTTTGGGAAATGATAAGTTTCTTTCAGTCCTGTGGATTAAAGGTTGATTTTTTTTTTTGCCTCACAAAGAAAATTTTCAACCACTATGAGAAATTGGCCAAGAAAAGTCATATGAAGAATGCCATCAGAAGGATGATTACATTAAATAGTTAGAGTTAGAAAGGAACTTTGGAGGTCATCTTGTCTAATCTCTTCATTTTACTGATGAGGAAATTAAGGGCTATGGAAATTGTGACTTGCTCAAAATCTCATGAGTGTCAGAGACAGGAGTTTAAAACCTGAATCAATTAACTCAACTCTTTCCCCTGTCCCATGATGAACTTTGGTGGAGAGAACTAGCCAGGTCATGTGTTGGAGAAAGAGATTGCCAAACGTTATCACTATAGTATAAACAATATTTGTAGTAACTTTAAACTTTTACATTTAATAGCTTAAAATTATACTAGGATATTTGGGCATACCCTGCTGAAATGTTATTTGTTGCAGTTGTCATAGATATTGTTGTTCTCTTGGATTGTAAAAGAGGCAAGTCATGTGTAACATGGTTAGAAGGCCAGCCTTGTAGTCAGAAAGGCCTGGGTTCAAGTTGTGCCTTTGATACTTAATGTCTGTGGGACCTGGACAAGTCACTGTGACTCTCTCAGGTTGGAGTTCCCAAAACTGGGTATATATACACCTCACCCCTCAGTGGCTACTAGAAATTTGAAAAGGAAGCATATGTTATATTTGTTAAATAGACATTTGGGGGTGGCTAGGTGGCACAGTGAATAGAGCACTGGCCCTGAAGTCAGGAGGACCTGAGTTCAAATCCCACCTCAGACACTTAATACTTACTTGCCATGTGTCACAACCCCCATTGTCCTGCCTTTCCCTCTCCAAAAAGCAAAAAAAAAGTTAGTCATTTGGAAGGTAGAAAGGTGGGCCAGACCTAGAGTCAGGAAGACTTGAGTTTGAATCCTACTTCTTTCAACCTCAGCAAAATAGGGATTATAACAGCACATTTCATAGAATTATTGTGAGGATTAAATGAGATTAACATATAAAGCATTTTATAATTGTAAAGTGCTACAAACTTGACAACTACAATTATTACATCTATCATGTGTTATATTTCTGTTTCCAGAAGCAGGTTGGTTACACATGCCACACAGTATTTGCATAATATCTTAAAGAAGTTAAGAACTATCTTAAAGAAGTTAAAGAACTCTACTTTTTATTCCTAAATACTGCTAAGTAGGAGGCCTTATATTGGTACCTTAAATGATTTGATTATTTCTATATATTTTTAGAAATACAAAAATATCTAGTTTCCTTTTAATAATATATAGTAACCAACACATTTTAGCATAAAAAGGCAGGCATCCTGCAAGCAGCTGGACCTCCATGTGTTTCAGTGTAGCCCAAAGCAAATAGGCATCCTCCAGGGACCAGACCACAATGTGCTTCAGTGTAGCCCTGAGGAAATGCAAGAAAACCCCACTTGACCTTAGCACATGCCAGACACCAGCACTAGGACCCCAGCTCAGCACCAGGTAAACTGCTAGACCCATATAGCCTCTAGCAGCCAGCCACACCTCACCCCACCCCTTAAACTTAGTATCAGACATAAGGGTCACCTGTGGGCCTCAGGAAAGTATTAGGGCAGTACTAGGCAAACAGCCAGGGCTTTAGCCAGTGGCACAAGAAGCCTGAGACAGAGCCCCTTCCACCCTGGGAGCAGAAATCTACTTTAGAAGAAAGGAAACCTCCCCTGCCCACACACACACACACACACACACACACACACACACACACACACACACACA
>NW_027187327.1:11210207-11225805 GCF_028583685.1 Petaurus breviceps papuanus
ACACACACACACACACACACACACACACACACACACACACACACACAAGATGAGTGAAAAAAGACAACAAAAAAGGATCTGTCCATAAAAAAAACTATTATGGTGACAGGGGAGACCAAGACAAACTCAGAAGAAGACAACAATGTCAAAACACCTACGGGTAAAACCCCAAAGAAAAATGGGAAGTGGTCTCAAGCCCAGAAAGTACTCATGGAAGAGCTCAAAAAGAAACTTAAACATCATAAGAGAGGTAGAAGAAAAAATGGGGGAAAAATGAGAGTGATACAACAGAATTATGAAAAAAAAATCAACAACTTGGAAAACTGCTTGAAAAATAGAATTGGCCAAATGAAAAATGAGATACAAAAATACACTGAAGAAAATAGCTTCATAAAGAGTACAATTGGCCAAATGGAAAAGGATGTACAAAAACTATTTGAGGGAAATAACACCTGAAAAGTTAGAATTGAAAAAGTAGAAGCTAATGATTATATGAGACATCAAGAATTAATCAAACAAACCCAAAAGAATAAAAAAAAAGAATGGGAGAAAAAACACCTCATGGGAAAAAAAACTGACCTGGAAAATAAATCTAGGAGAGATGATATCATAACCATTAGACTACCTATAAGCCATAATAAAAAGTAGGACCTGGGCAGCATCTTTTAAGAAATTATAAAGGATACCCTGATGCTTCCATAATATTGGATGTTAACAATGAGACTATGGGGCAAAGGAAAACATTTGGAGACAGGAACCAGAGATAACTCTGGAGGAAGACCCAAATCGGAGAAGAAAAAGTATTTAAGCAATGTCTACACTGAGATCAGCAACAATATTGGATTGTCAATTGTCAACCCATCTTTTGTGAGGATCACAATATAGTTTTGGTATGGGAATAGGATTAAAAGGTCAGATAAGGTTGAAGAGTGCTTAAAATAGTTCTGTTGTTGATGTCTAGTGTTCTTTTCTGTTTATTTTGTGTGGTCTCTGATGCTGACCCTCTGAGAGAGACATTTAAAAGCTTAAGGTGTGTATACTCATAGGGTTCTTTGTGTGGATCTTTTGTTGGTTCTTATGCCAGAATTTGACAAATTTATCAAATATTGGGATTTGGCTTTCTGGTATCTGAATAATTGTTTTGCTTCTGTCTTCTAAAAAAAAAAAGAAATTATAAAGGAAAACTGTCCCGATGTCCTGGGAACAAGAGGATAAAAGAAGTGTTAAATGAATCCACCAATCACCTCAGGGGAGAGGCTCCAAAATAAAAACCTCAATGACCATTATGGCCAAATTTTTGAACAAGCAAAAAAAAAAATGCTACAATGTCCAGAAAGAAATAATTCAAATATTGAAGTGTCATAATTAGGATCACACAGTTCTTAGCAGCTGCAATATTAAAGGACTGGAAGTCATGGAACATAATATTTCAGAGGGCAAAGGAGCTAGGACTGGAACCAATAATGACTTATCCAGCAAAATTAAACATAATACATCAAGGGGAAAAATGGTCATTCAATGAAATAGAAGGATTTTATACCTTCATAAGAAGACCATAACTAAAACAAAACCTATATTGTGACCCAAGAGAAGCATAAACAGGTAAAAAAAAAGTAAAAAGAAAACAGAAGGAATTCAATGGGACTAAACTATTCATATCCCTATATGGAAAGATGATACCTGTAACTCTTAAAAAATGTATCATTAACAGGACAGAGAGAAAGAATAAACAGAGAGTATGAGTATAAAATGTGTTTGAGGGAATGACAAATATATATAAGGGATGAGAAAGAGGAGTAAAATGGGTGCAGAAGAAAGGGAAAGATAGAATGGGGTAAATTATCTCACATGAAGGCCACAGAAGATCTACTACAGTAAAGGGGAAAATGGCAGAAGGATGGCAATGGGCATTGCTTGATCCTTACTCTCATCAGTATTGGCTCAAAGAGGGAATAATATAAACAATCAATTGAATATAGAAATCTATTTTACCCAATAGGCAATTAGGAGGGAAGGAGATCAAATAAAGTTAAAAAAAAACTGCTCAACCCAAGAGAATGAGGAAAGAATCTAGTCTAGGACTGAATCAACCCTTTCAAATAAGGACCCAGTTTTGGCTACGAAACCAACTGAAAAGGGTGAAAAAGACTATGTGGTGAGCAAACCAGAACCAAAAATGGAATATCTATGCATCCTCTATAGTTTCACCACGTCACATTCATCTCACATCATGAAATAAGTCCTCATGTGCTTTTCTTTTCTTTTTTTGCAGGGGGGAAGGCAGGGCAATTGGGGTTAAGTGACTTGCCCAAGGTCACATGCCTAGTAAGTGTTAAGTGTCTGAGGCCACTTTTGAACTCAGGTCCTCCTGATTCCAGGGCTGGTGCTCTATTCACTGCACCACCTGGCCACCCCATAAGTCCTCATGTGAAAAGACACTTTTTCAGGATCTATGTGTGGTGAACTTTAGAATTTATTTCTTTTCATATTGAATAGGGATAATTGTGTAGGTGTGGGGAAGAGATATTTAATAAAAGCTCAGAGGGTATGATGGGGATTGAAGAGGTATGGGAATTCTTGTTCTAAAGCCATGGTTTGCAGAGCAGGTACAATTTCCTCACTGACAGTTTCAAATCACTGATCAGGCTAAAATATCTATCTCTATCTCTATCTCTGTCTCTATCTCTATATCTGTATGTATACCTACATACATACATATAATATGTATATGTCTGTGTGTATACCTGTATATATTTGATGTGCAAACGTGTATATGTGGGTATCTATATATCTCTCCTTGAATATCTTTATTTTCTCAACACCTAGTACTATGAATAAAATCTATTATTGAATGAGTTATTATTATTGTTTGTCACAGGTCTAGATAAAGTTGTTTTTATCTGTTCATCATAGACTGCTACTCTAGCTAAATAGATTCAATAAAAACCCCAGAGCTTTTGAAATAACCCAAGAATAGGAAAAAATGAAAATATGTGGCTATTCCATGCTTTCTCATTGAACAAAGCTCCAGTCCCAGATTTATAAATTTAGGAATTTAAATTTTGGAATCTAAGGGAATTTTTTACAGGAATAGTTTCTGTAATTTAAATAGAGAGAGAGATTCATCAGGAAATGGCAATTTACATAAACAATTTTTTTTCCAGAAAATCATTTGGTACAACTTTGATCTTTCGTGCTTCTTGTGTAAATCAATTCCTCATTCTGAAAGAACAAAGCCTCAAGATGATGTAGACAGATGTGTTTTCATGCAAGTGCTAACTTGCATTGCTAGAGCCTTTGTGGTGGAAAAGTTACAAGTTGGGAAACAACCACTGATCCTAGGCTGTAATCGTCTGCATAATGTTGAGAAATGATGAGTAAGAATGGTGAGTGACCTCTGAAATATAAGAGGCCTGGAATAAATAGAATTAACTGCCGAGTCTATAAACGAGTTGGGTGACTGAATAGAGACTGACCAGAAAGAATGGGCTGAAAGTCATGAGCCAACATTTCTTCCTCCTGCCCAACTCCCTATCCCATCTCCCTTGTTCACCCCCCCAAAAATTTTTTTTAAAAAGAGTAGAACTATCTGGGAAGAAGCCTGTCTGAATGTACAGGATGATGACATTTGTAAGGCAAATGTGTTATGATATCCTTGTAAACTTACAGTGTTTAGAAATTAGGTCTTGACAAGTCTCAAAAGATCATATATGGATTCTGTACTCTGGGCCAAGCTAGGATTTTTCTAAAACTATTTTCCTCAGCCTTCAAGGTCATTCAAATGCATATTTCTTCTGATTTTCTTCAGCTTCTGCTGATCCATATTTATAACAGCTGCCCAATGACCCAGTGAGGGTAAGCTGGTCCTTATTCTATAGCCACTGTCCTAGGAGCTTCAGAATCAGCTGCTAATCATAGGGTCATAGCTATCAGTGAGCTGAGTCTCAAAAGATATTATGTAAAAGGGCTGATAAGGACAATGGCAATAACTGACATTGATAAAGGACTTTAAGGTTTGGAAAACACTTTGTATATATTATTTCATTTGATCTTCACATCTCTGTGAGGTAGATGCTATTATTGTTATGATAATTTTACAGAACAGGAAACAGAGAGGGTAAGAGACTTGTCCAGGGTCACACAGCTGCTAAGGTCTGAGACTGAATTTGAGCTCAGGTATTTCTGACTGCAGTTTGAGCATTATGTCACTTATCTGCCGCTGCTTTTACTACTGAAGCTGATAAAGATTGCTGATGATGAATTAAAATCTTGAAAATAACATAAGGTACATATTATCCCTGTCATGCTATCTTGTCCTGAAGTTATATTGGATACACTTTCAGTATATTTAGAGAGGTGAGCTTATATCAGAATGCTTTTATTCAATAACCAAAAAGTCATATTTTAAATATAAGGGAATAATAGCAAGATAGCAACTTGTCTCCAGACCATTTGTCTCTGAACTCTACTGAAAAAAGAACAAATCTCAAAAGTTGGAAATAATTTTTAAAAATCTGTGTATACAAACTGGGATTGTTTTGTGAACCTCAATATCATAAAATACAAAAATATTTAAATAAAACGGCGTTTTTCCTCAGCCCCCTTTTTTCGGGTTAGTGCTTGAATCCCATTCAGAAGCATAACCCTTCCCGACCACTTTCTATTTAACATTTTTAATCCCACGTGAGCATTTCTGGAGCCCTATTAAGAAAAATAACCTGCCGATGACCCTGATGTCAAATGCACTTTAAATCCTAGTCAACTTTAAAGAAAGGGGGCCATGTCCTCCTTCTATCCGATATGGAAGGACTCAAGTCAAGGTCAGGTTGCCCTCTCACAGCACGTCATAGTGATGATCAAAGCAGATATGACTCAACACAGACAGAAGTTTACAAAGTACATTTTCTCTTTCCTCCATTAGGCAGGGCCTAAGCAAAATTATGAACTTTATTTCCAATGCCCAAGTACCATTCCTTTTAAGGTCCTTCATCATGCCTTTTTCTCAAACACCTTTTTACCTAATCTTTCTGTATAGTAATCTCGATCAAAATCTTCTCTTGGAATAGAAGCTGATGTATTTATACTCAATACCCTTGAAACTTCAGTGGCTCTGTGGTCTATACTAAGGGAGTACTACTTACACCAGTGCAGATCACAACCCATTCATGCCTTCTCATCCCATGTGCCTTTTTTCCTAATTCTGTCATAAATGCTCCTAAGGCCCAATATACTGTGGCCTTCCCTTTATAGATCCTTATACTTCCATATAATGGCCTACTCATTTTCTTTTCGAGACATATATCTCTTTGACTGAATGCTATAAGTGGCTTCTTTTGCATAATTCTTCATTAATATTATCATCTCCTTATACTTAATACAGAAAATCATTATTAATAACCAATATTTTGGGGAGATTCAGAGGTCCCTTCCTCTTCTCCCAAAGTCCTGACTTTGAGTTCAGTTTTCTTTTAGAACACTACTGTAAATGAGATTGCATTAATTCTCCTCAGTCTGGGTTAGAACCTACTCAAGTTTAAGAGGAATTTAATCTAATGTGAGGAGGCCTATCATGTTATGCTCAGGCATGGGTGGGGGTATATATTCTTTGAATTGACAGTCTAAAGCTATGGGTAGTCTAGTATAGAGATACTTTCCCCATCAAAGACATAATCAGACCTTCATTTTAATATAGTCCCAATGCAAATAGGTTAACCAATTAGATTTGATTGTTGTTTGATGGAACATCTACTGTTTTGAAGGGTATATAAATGGTGAGTGAGCCACTATGATTGTCTTTGGCCTAAGATAAACAGTCAAATGACAATCCTTTTACTAATAACTTGCCATGGTTATTAATAAAATTATTTAATTACCCATAAATTATGTGTCTCAAGTTTTTAAAAATGCCACACTATCTTGTACATTTCTTTTGTCTTTTGGGTGACCCATAACTTCAATGTTTTTGGAGGCTGTAGTGTTCCATGACTCACAGCTATAAGGTTTTCTTTCAAGGTCTTTGTTTCAGGGACTTAAGTTTGGTTCCATTAAAAGTACTGTTTCCCAAAGATCATTCAATTCCCTGATTTCTCATTGATTTCTGGGCTGAGCTCCCTGTTCTTTTGTATTGTTTCACACACACAAACACACACTCATGGACCAATTCTATAAGTTGCCCATTCAACTGTGTATCATAGTACATATATATACATATATATATATATATTGGGCATTTATGTGCAAATGATACATAATAGCTTAAATTATAACCCTTTAAGTATTTACATTTTGCCAGAAAACAAAACCAAAGGAACAAAAGTCTGGAAGCAGAACTTGAAGCAGCAAATGCCAGATTGGTGAATATTTTAGTGGGGAATGGCCATTTCAAGTATAAGGTCGGATTTTCTGCCAATATATTTTAGTGAACAAGAATGATATTTTTTATCTAATAAGTATAATTAAATCATTCCAATATGTATAAAGAATAAATTCAAAGTATGAGGGGATACTATCAAGTCTAATTGAATTAAGAAAAATCACCTCATGTAGAAGGTTGCATTTAAACTGAACCTTGAAAGAAGCTAGACATTTCAAGAGATAGAAGTGAAGGGAAGAGCATTCTATACATGGGAGTCTGCCTATGGAAAGGCACCGAGGTAGATAATTAAAAGTCCTGCATAGTCAAGAGAAAGAAAGTAGTCCACTCTAGCTAGATCACAGAGTACATAAAGAAAGGGGAAATCAGTTAAGAAAAATAGCATGAAGTCATATTATAAAGGTCTTTAAATGCCACCCCTCCAAGTTTCTCATTAATCCAAGAAGAAATAGGGACTCATTCATACTTCTTTAGGAGAGGAATGCTATAATTAGAACTATGTCCTAGAAACATCAATTAGGCAGCTTTGTGGAAGATGAATTGGAGAAAGGAGAGACTGTGATGAAGGAGACCAATTAAAAGCCTACTGAAATAGTCTAGACAACAGGTGATGAGGACGTGAACTAAGGTAGTGACTGTGTAAGAAAAGAAGACATGAAGTATTGTAGAGAGAGTAATACCAAAAATTGGCAACAATAGGATATAAAAGAGATATTGGAGAATAAAGATTTGAAGATAACTTTAAAGTTAGGGAGGTGTCTAGATATAGCTGGTATCGACAAATGTGAGCAAAAAAGAAAGGGAAGCAGAGATACTCCTAACTTTCATGTGGAACAATAAAATTATAGCCCTATTGATTTTTGAAAACTCTTTTCAAAGCCTTTAAAAATAATTCATAGCAACCCCATTTTATAAAGATTAATTATTTAAAATATTTAAATAAGCATGAAAATCAAGGAGTTAAAGAAAAAAAACATTGAAAGAATCATGTGGCAGGAGGTATAAATAATAAAAGAGAGAGGAATTGATTGAGAAAGCTGCTGGAGGAGTCTAGAAAAGATGGGACTGATGGCATGTAAATAGAGGGTCTGGCCTTCTTGGAGAGAGGTGAAATAGGAAAGATTGGGTGAAGATATGGAAGGGTTCTGAAGTGGGAGAAAGGAAGAAAAAACAACTCATAGGGGTGGCTAGGTAGCACAGTAAGTAAAGAGCTGGCACCCGAGTCAGGAGGACCTGAGTTTAGTTCCAGCCTCAGACACTTAACACCCATACAAAAAACAAACAAACAAACAAACAAAAACTAGCAGTGTAACCTTGGGCAAGTTACTTAACCCCAATTGCCCTCCAAAAAGAAAACAGAAACAACTCTTAATGTATTCTTTCAGTAATGTAGGAGGCAAAATCTATTAAGAGATGTAAGAAAATGGTTGTCATTAGGGGCTCAATAGGTTAAGAAAAGGTTTGGAATAGTCTCCATGCAATATGATAGAAACTTAGTCAGGGAAAAATAAAAGAACTGTTTTTTAGGAATGAAGGCTTACTCGAGACTGCATAGCATAAGTTTACTGTTGGTTACAAGGCTCTCTCTAACAGTGCTCAACAGAACTCTAAAAGAAACAGAAAGGTAAATGATAAGGCTGCTCATCATATGATTTAGCATTCCTAGAGCAAGGGAACCAGGGCTGGAGGGCCATGTATTGAATTGGCCAACAGTGGAATTAAGAGCAGGAAGTGAGGCCAAAACCCAGGAGATAGATTTGGAAAACAGGGAGGGAATGATGGATTAGAAGCTGAGGTGAAGACAAAGCATGTATTTGTAGTATTTAATGTATAAGAAGAGAGGGATAGAAAGGATTTTGTAAGCAGAAAGAAGTATTTCATGTAGATGGAATTATTACGGGTGATGGTAAGATCTAAGGTATGCCTATCCCTGAATATGACTATGGTAGAGTGAAATTATGTCAACCGATCAATCAACAAATACATATTATGTGTCTCTTATGGTCCAGGACCTATACTAGAATCTGGGGATCTAAGTATGAAGAATGAAATAACCCCTACTCACAATTAGCTTACATTCTAATAGGGGAGATAAGAAGTACATATAAAAATGCATACAGCATAAATATAAAGTGAGTAAAATACAAATATACACAAAATAGTTAAATACAATATAGTTTGGTTGGGAGGGCACAATAAATTGAGGGGATTAGGAAAAGCTTCATGTAGATAATAGTACTTGAGCTATACACTGTATTCAGTTTGATGTATCCAATAGAAAAATGATAATGCTTGACTGAGGCTCAGAGAAGAAATTATGACTGCATATATAGATATGGGAGTCATCTGTGGAGAGATAATAGTTAAACTCAAGGGATATGGTGAGGTTACCAAGTGAGTGTATAAATTGAAGGAGCAGAGAAAAAGACTTAGGAGAGAACCTTGGAGAAATCCCGTAGAGTGTGTGATGTGGAAGAGGAACAAGAAGAAGAAACTAGTAACAGGACTATGCTGTGCATGGCTAAAGATAGAAGCACCCAGGTAGAATATGGCAAGGATCCATTTCAGGAAAAGACATTCATCATTTCCTCACCCATGTGTGGTAGCAATCTCTTCCTATTGGTTGCACAGTTGAAATAGGATATATCTTTAAAATCACCCACCTGGAACAATCCCTGTATCTGTCTTCTGTTTCTGGCTCTCTCTTCCCCTCTGTCTCTATCTCTCTCTCTGACTCTGTCTCTCTTTCTGTCTCTGTCTCTGTTTCTCTTTTCCTCTCTTTACCCTCACAGCCTCTGGGAGTAAATGTTCTGTTGATCCAAAACTTAGGCTGCATACACTGAACTAAGGGGAAGGGGGGACAGTTACTGTTTTCTTCACTCCCCCTTTTATGGGCCCCAAGAATTTTGAGTTTTAGTCCATTTCATTTGTCTTTATCAGTTTTAGTCACAAGTGGTAGAGTGTCCAGACCCATGAGCTTGAGACTTCTTGTTCAGGCCATATCTCGCTGCTAGACCAGCAGGAAAACCATTTGAAACAGAAAACTAGGATTTGAGCCTGAGGTGAGACGTTGAGGGTATGGCACTCTGGATTTGGATTTCAGTGAAATTATACCACCTAGGAATGAAGTTAAGTTGTAAACCTAATATGCCTTCCCTCTCCAGAGGGTGAAGTGGTATAATGGCAGGGTTGAGAGTGGGGTTGGGGAATCATGGCCCTCCAGATATCAGAGAGGAATATAGATAGATGGATAGATAAATAGATAGATAGATAGATAGATAGATAGATAGATAGATAGATAGATAGATAGATAGATAGATGATAGATAGGTAGCTAGGTAGGTAGGTAGATTGATACATAGGTAGCTAGATAGATAAGTAGGTAGGTAGGTAGATAGATAGATAGATAGATAGATAGATAGATATTCTTACCATACCTGAGCAATAAATATTCCTTTGTAAAAGTAATCTGTTAAGTGGTTAAATGGAACTACAATGCAGAGAGCATCCAAAACTGGGTGAATACAATTACATAATTGGTGCTAGCTTGAGTATTGGTAGTGATGGAAGGATGGGATCAGGAAAAGGAAAAGGAAAAGACCATGTCTTTGAAAGCAACCCAGTCCTCAAATTTTCGCATATAGATCAGTAGTCCATATCACTAGCTTCTTGCCCAAGGCACCTGACCCAACCCAGCCTGCTAGATCACTTAACTAATTTATTTGACATTCCTTTCACTGTCATTCTAGGTCAACTTCAGACTACTTGTATATACTGACCACTCCTTAATCCTCTCTGGATCAACTAGTCTATTTGGTATTCCTTTCACTGTTTACACCTGGCCCACTCCGGACTACTTACCACTACTCCCATCCAGATCATTTCACTATCCTTTTTGTATATAAGGATCAGTCTCACCCCCATTAAGTTGCAGATTCCCTAAGAATCTTGCCCATTTATTTTTATTTTTTTTTTAAAGCAGTTGGGGTTAAGTAACTTGCTCAAGGTTACACAGCCAGGTGTTTCTGCTAAGTGTCTGAGCCTGGTTCGATCCCCAGGTCATCCCGACACTGGGCTGGTGCTCTTACTCACTGTGCTACCTAGCCACCCATTTGCCCATTTTTATTGGTGTTACAATAAATCTTGCTACCTTGACTGAAGGAAGACTTGACGGTGAATTCTTTCCAGGCAGTTGGCCCATACTCTTACATTTTGGTGTTCTGAGAAACCCAAATGACATCAGTAGAGACACTAAAAGACCCCCAGTTACCCTAAGAATACTCAAAACCTTGGAGAAAGGGTGAAATGTAATATAACTGATTCATAGGCAGTAAGGGTCTAGATAGTTGCTGACCTGGAAGGAATGAGAGAGAGAAGTATCAAGTGAGAACAGTATCATAAAAACTCAGAGATTAAAAAGTACCCAAAAATAGAGGTGATCAACACGGTCAAATGCAAATAGGTCAAGAAGGATTAAAATTGGGGGAGGAGTGGAATCTATCAGATTGACAATTCAGAGCTCACTGTTAACTTTGGAGAAACAGGAGAGAACAATTTCGATTGAGTGCTAAGGTCAGAAACTAGATTGTAAAAGAAAAAAGAGATAGAGAAAGGAAAGGCAGTAGGTATAGATATTTTTTAAAGTTTGGTTGTATATATTTTTGTGTGTTTTTATATTAAGGAAGCTTATGAGACTGATAAATTCAGAGATCAAAATGTTTGGGGGAACATCAAAATATATGCAGAAGGACAGAGTTTGAGTTTGATATAAAAACCAGATTCCAGGTGCTAGACTTCTTAAGAAAGGAAGGGAAATAATTAGGAACCTGGAGATGACTGTAATCAGGATCTGGATTGGATTATTTAGAGACGCAATGTGGACTTCAAAGAAGAAGAAGCTGCTGAGTGATGGTACCAAGGATATGTCCTAGAAATAGCTGTGAGAAGAAAGGAAAATATCAACTCTTCCTCCTGGTCCAAAGTGTTAGGGGGACATTGAAAAGGAGCAAATAGACTTCTAAGATCATATAAATCACAATAAGATGGCGGCCTCGATATTTCTCATCTTTATACCTATCAAACCTTTTCAGAATAAAAATTATGTACACCAAGAAACTAATGAAATAACAATCCCATGAACTAACCACAAAGAAGGCTAATCTCTAGTCCCTAACATGCTCACTCAGGACCTTCCACCAACCCTCTGGCATGGCTGCAGCAGTGGACCCAGAGGTTGAAATAGAACTCAATTCTACTGCCTACTTCCCACTTCCATTCTCATACCACAGAAAAGCAAAAGGCAGAACTTTGCTGTGACTTGGACCTCAGCATGTCCCAGCTCTTTGCTCCAACAGTATTCAGCTAGAAAACACAAGAACAGCAAGGGTCAGGGTTGGATAATGGTATGTGTGTGGATCCACCAGGTAGGAAGCAAAAGGATAATAACATTCATCTAGGGCCAATTCTTCCCTGTGAAGAAGTCCTTAGTGGAAGAGAATAAGGCTGGTGTAAGGGTTATGGGATTTAAAGATCTCCCATGCCCCATGGACGTGCTGAAATAGCAGAGCAAGAAAAAAAAAAGCCGAGCTAACGGTCCTGTGGTTGGCAGTTGGCGGCAGTTGCCTTTTTTTTTTTTTGAGTTAGGACTCCGGCTGATCACTGCCAGGGGCCGGAGCTGCTGGGAGCGCTCTTCCAGGACGCTGGGTGGTTGCTGTGAGTGGGGAGAGGAGGACCTTTGCCTGAGGTAGCCTGTTCTGTTTTAAAGGCTTGAAAATGTGGGTGCTTTCTACTTTATCTACCTGTGCCAATGTCATAACTACTCTGATGGCTTTCACTTTCTGGTTTTGGGACTCCGTCTTTTGGTATCTTAATAAATTTTCTAGTTTATTTCCCCAAATGGCAAACCTGACGTATTTTGTGATGGATAATTATATCAGCATATTTGTAATCTCTATAGTCATTGTGAATATGGCATTGCTGATACATTTGGCGACCAGGATGGGATCACAAAATGCCAGGCCTCTATTTGGAAGCAGTGGGGCTTTAGAGGGAGAAATGGCTATTCCAGGATGGGAGGATTTGCCTTATTCCTCTCTAGCCAGAGAATGGGCTAAAAGCACAGGGCCCTGTGAAAACTGGGAACCAAGGCTAAAAGAGGGAGAACCTGGAGATTTGGAAAGATGTTTGAAAGCAATACCCATAGAACCAGGCAAAGAACTGGCAGGAGTGTGCAGGAGAGGCTGGGTGCTGCTAACAAGTTATCGCCTTATGTGTAAAAGTAGGGATAAGCTGCTGAAGGAAAGAGCTAGGATGGCTAGGGAGTCAGCTGGTTTGCCTGAGGATTCTTCTGTGTCACAGTACTCGGAAGAGCAAATGGGAGGGACCCATGTGGTCCAGGAGCAAGCTACTGTTCATGTAGCTAAAAGGAAGCAAAAAACTAGCAGAAGGAATGTGCATGCAGCTTTTGTACAGGCTGGGCAGAGTTGCCCTGACAGCTTCCAGGAGAATGTGTGTGAGGAGAATGGAACAAGCTTAGATGAGGAGTCTCCTAATGTAGAAGCTCTCCCCATACGAAGAAGAAGGCAGGAGAACCACCGAGGCAAAACAGAGTCCAGAGAGATAATTGAGGATTTCACTCAACAGGAGATCACTGATATATTGAGTAGATTTACCCAAAGAATGGGGGAGTCTTTAGTGTCTTGGATAGTAAGAATCACTGATGTTCCAAAGGCTGCAGAGATTATAGCATATGGGAAGGATAACACTGTAACTATTGTTTATTCTGGAGAAGATGATTACAAAATTGTACCCTTAAATCATTTATTCTACCGTGAGTGAGGCTACAATAGTCTGGTTATTGTTCTTGATTTTTTTGTTTGTTAGATTTGTTTCCACAGGCTTGGTACCTTCCATCTGTAGATGCCTGATAGCTTAAGCTGGATGTCACCCCCTGTCTGCAACTGTGATGTGTCACCCT
Organism: Petaurus breviceps papuanus; assembly: GCF_028583685.1. Classification (NCBI taxonomy): domain Eukaryota; kingdom Metazoa; phylum Chordata; class Mammalia; order Diprotodontia; family Petauridae; genus Petaurus; species Petaurus breviceps. The sequence continues at coordinate 11,223,556 of NW_027187327.1, forward strand.
TGGACCTGGCATCAAGCATATTAAGAACTGACCTCTCAAATGGGACCCCTAAGGACAGGGACAGCTCTACATTCGATTTCAGCAGCAAGTAGCCATAGAAGAAGAGATCTTCACCCCTTACCACAAGATTTTGGGGCCCCATTTGTTTGGGGGGGGAATGATGGGGAGCTTGTGCTCAAGCCCCACCCTAAAATATGGTTTTTTGTGTTTATTGTGTGCTATTCTTGTTATATTGTTGTGAAATTTTGTTGACACCAGTTATTCCTACTGTATTTTTGCCAAGTAAGGGACATGAAAGATCTTGGGGCCGAATGTAAGGGTTATGGGATTTAAAGATCTCCCATGCCCCATGGACGTGCTGACATAGCAGAGCAAGAGAAAGTGAAAAGCCGAGCTAACGGTCCTGCGGTTGGCAGTTGGTGGCGGTTGCTGTGAGTGGGGAGAGGAGGACCTTTGCCTGAGGTAGCCTGTTCTGTTTTAAAGGCTTGAAAATGTGGGTGCTTTCTACTTTATCTACCTGTGCCAATGTCATAACTACTCTGATGGCTTTCACCTTCTGGTTTTGCGACTCCGTCTTTTGGTATCTTAATAAATTTTCTAGTTTATTTCCCCAAATGGCAAACCTGACTTATTTTGTGATGGATAATTATATCAGCATATTTGTAATCTCTATAGGCATTGTGAATATGGCATTGCTGATACAGCTGGTGAAATGTAAATTGCTCATCATGTGAATTTGTCCTCAGGGAAATATTCATCAAAGCAGAATGAATCAAAGTGAGCAATAAAAATATATCAGGGAAAAGGGCTAAAGTTACAAATATTTGAGGAGGAAGAAATCTCAATTAAAGACTTTTAGCATAAGCAGAAAAACTAACATGGAAAATATTATTAACAGAAAGGAAGATGTCCTCTAGATCATTTAAATGACTCCAGATATCTATGAATAAACATTTCAAGACAAAGAAAAAGTGAATCAACATAGAAGAACAAGGATTTTGTGGATTTTCAAGTAAGCATAGAGCCACAGGAAAGTATTTCTGAAGGGTTTAAGAAAGAAATGAGAATCATGGAAGCAAAATTTATGTCATGCGCATCAGAAATAATTAGTAAAACAGAAAAACTTGAAACCACACTGGCAAACTTCACCAAAGAAATAAAAGGGAGAAAAAACTATTAGAAATGGAAATACACAAAACTGAATGGTAATCTGGAAGAAGAGAAACACAAAGTAATAATGTCAAAAGAAAACAAGAACTCCATACAAGCAAAGCATATTTATCTCGTAGATAAAATGTATAGAAACACTTCAGGCTCATGTCTCCCAGAAGAACACAGACCAAAAAATCTGAACACCATAAAAATTGCCCAGAATTTCTAAACACAGAAAACAAAGTGTTACTTGAAAGAATTCTTAGATTGCCTCCATTTAAAACAAAACAAAATAAAAAACCATGCTGCAAACTCCAAAGCTTATAATAGTTAAATTTAGCAGTTCCAATGACTAAGAACATTGCCTGGAGAAAAATCTTTAAAAATAAAGACAAGGTTGGGTGTGGCTAGGTGGCACAGTGAATAGAGTACCAGCCCTGGAGTTAGGAGTACCTGAGTTCAAATCCGGCCTCAGATACTTAACACAAAAACTAGCTGTGTGACCTTGGGCAAGTCACTTAACCCCAATCACCCCCCAAAAAGCAAATAAATAAATAAAGACAAGGAAATTAAAATAATACTGACCTATTCTGAACGTACCAGAAACTACAAAGGGAAATGGATTCATGTACTCCAAATAGCTAGGGAGATCAAGATGCAACCTAACAAGACATACCCTACAAACCCTAGCCTAACTATTAATGAAAAAGTTGGAATTCAATGAAAGAGGTATTTAAAGCATTCCTACAAAGAAAGCCAGACCTGAACAAATTATTTGCTTTGTTAACACCCCAGATAATAGAAGTACATGAAAGGTGTGCACTTCCAAGAACCAAGGAAGGCATTGGTGATGATTACAATAAAATTACACTAGAAAAATTAAAAACAGAAAGATATTTATGAGGTTAACAACAAAAATAGCAAAAAAAGAAAAGAAAAAAATATTATGAGATTTATTTCTCTCTATCTGTTTAGAGGATTGATTTAAAATTGTTTCTGAAGTTAACTGGGAAGAGCTCAGGCAAATTTCTGGCTTCTCTCTCTCTGCCATCTTGTCTCCTCTTAAGAGATTTCTTTCTAAAAGTATATAAGGAGACA
>NW_027187327.1:11225815-11332397 GCF_028583685.1 Petaurus breviceps papuanus
GAAGTGATGGTGGCAGAACAGACTTATGACACCACAGACTAAAACTCACAAAAACTCTACCTACAAGTGAATCAATATTGGTTTTTGGGGAGGGGGACTAAATTGAAGAATGACAGGGCAAATAAAGGGTAAAAAAACAAAGAAGGGAATATATGAGGAATCCTTAACAAGTCAAAAGTGAGGCAATAAAGGGAAACTTCAGCAACCTTTCAGGACAAAGATATCCTACAGGAAAATGAGTGTGATGACAAAGGAAGGGATTAGAGAAAGGTGGTGAACCTGTGGCCTTCTAGATTCTTGAGTGGAGTCCAAGTTTTACAGAACAAGTCATTTTATTAAGGGTTTTTGCTCTGTGAAGTTTAGATTTAGTCAAAGGGCCACACTTGAGGACCTATAAGGCCACATGTAGCCTTGATCTAGAGTTTCAGTACCTTCTGGAGACATTCAGTTTCTCTTGAATAGAAGAAGCTACAAAGACATGAAAAGAAGAAAAGAAATAGAAGATGAAAGGAAGATAATGAATGACTGAGCGTACTCCTGGAGGTTTGTAAGTCAGAGATTAAGAAGCACAGGACCCTGTGGTTATCCATAGAGTCAAGGTTGAAGCAGTCCTTTGGGGACCTAACCCATAAATGTAAATCTTGGTTGACAAAGTATTTCAGAGGGTGTGCTATACATGAAAGGAAGGACAGAACAATAAGAAACTAGAAAGGGGTAAACTAGGTAGGATACAAAGCATAGGGGGAAGTAGAAGGGAAAGAGTACTTTCACCTTGGGAGAAGTCTCCACTGCCATTCTCAGTGAGCAATATGGGCACTTAGAAAATTTGACACTCTCCCCATTAAGACATTGGAGTAGGAAATTACTGGAAGGAAAAAAGAAAGTGATTAGATCTTTCCAAGAATAATTCCTTTACACAGGCCTTTTCCTCCCTATCAGTGATGTCATTCAGGCTTACAGACAAAGTATTACCAACCTTAGGCCACAACTCTTTCATGCATCCTTCCCAGTAAGGAGACACTCCTTTCTGGAACTTCTTAAATCTTCAGTGACTAAGAGAACATACCTTCTAGGAACTGAGCAGGTCATGACCATTTCTTTCAAGATTAGCATTTAGGAGTATTCAGTGAGTAGAAACATTTCTATTCAGAGTTTGGCTTTTTTCCCTTTTAAATTATTATTTTTCTGTCATGGATTCCTTTGGTAGTCTATTAAAGACTATGGGCCCACTCAGAATAGTGTTTTTAAATGCAAAAAAATAAAATGTATAGAATTACAAATGAAGACATTTATAATTAAATATAGTTATCTATATTTATCTATTTTTTTAAATGTAAGTTTAGAGACTCTAATTAGACTCTTCTGCCTAGACTCATTTGTTTAACCTCAGGGTTCAGAAGCTATAGGCAAGTAAGTAAATAGTGAATTTATATTCTGCAAGAATCTCTATTGTGAAGGGAGAAGAGATCACTAAAAGGATACTACAGAATCACTCTAGTTTCTTGCTTTTCTTTCTTTGCCTGAGTCTTGTATGTGTGTGTGTGTGTGTGTGTGTGTGTGTGTGTGTGTGTGTGTGTGGATGGATGTATTTGGGTATGTGTCTAGGTGCCTAGGATAGTGGATGAGTTCCTGTGGCCTAAGTGCAGCACCAAGAGTTGTATTTATCTCTCCCCTCCATTTCCTAACAGGGTTAGTTCTTTAGACTTAACATACCCCTAAGAAAGCATCTTAGTATCTAAGACAGCCCCTGGTCAGAAGGCAGCTTGGTAGGATAAAGGAGTGACTTGGCCAATTTCGTCTTCTTTCAGTTGGCTATAAGAGCCTGGCCTAGAGCCATGGCTCTAAGTGACCCCTCCCCCTTCACATCTTGAGATGATGACTTTTGTAAAATTCCTTGCATATTAGTGTTGCTTGGAAAATATATACTTTTCCAAACAAATCTAGCTTTATTGCAATTCCTCCTACTGGGCAATATTTTTTTTGGCTTTGCCTAAGAAACAGTTGCCCAAATTAGGATTCCCATTCTGCTGTGAGTCAAACTCAATTACACCAATGCTCCTAGATTTTGACCAGATTGAGGGAATTGAAGTTGGACACAAAGAGTTGGGTGTTGGTGGGGGGGAACGAGAATTCTCCCTCAAGACAGACTAAAACATGTGTCCTTCAGCAGTTAATCTACTAACCTGGCTTCCCGTGGGGACTTTGGCTTGACATTGAGAGGTCCATTTTCAGTGAGGTGTTTGGGGAGTTGGCCGCTTGAATCTTTATGACTGTGATTGAGTCAGACAATTAAATGGCTGCCCAGTTACTGAAAATGTAAACTATATACACTGTATGTAGGTCACAACATTCCTGGAGTGCGTGTTTAGTATAGTGACTGAATGCCTGAGCCCAGAGGAGTGGACAAATGAAAACAGCATGCTAAGTCAGCAGATGTGCATGCATACAAGGCCAGTAGCAACCAAAACAGTAAATGTCTAGAGTTGGGAAGGGATTCTGGATGGGACATGTTAGCACATAGATGTATTTACAGTAGACAACTGAGTCCACTTATCACAGCACTATCACTGAATAAGGAAGAAAATGGGAAAATTCAATATGAAAGATAAATTTTAATGAGTCTCTTCCTACATACACATACATACACTTGAGAGAACTGAGTGAGGAGAGAAGTAGGAGAGAACACCTTTTTTTTTCCAAGCATGCCTTTATACCAAAGTTGTTCTAAGAAATATGAAACATATGTTTCATGATTAGAGTTTTAATATTAGGCTGGTAACTGGGGATAAATCTGCCAGATGTTTCAGTATGGCTATTTGATGATTCATTGAATACATGGTAGGTAAGTTTGTCGTGCTTTTGTGGAAATAAGTGAAGAAAGAAAAATGTATGTGTTTGTGTGACCTTTAGCCTTCCTTAAATAGGAGTACAAGTTCTTCCAGTTGATTCTCTACCTATGAAGTCAATTGTTTTGATTGATGATGATGATGATGATGATGATTTGGAGGTGGGTGTAAGATCTGATCATGTCATTACTTGAGTGTGGGGAACTCCTAGAAAGGATACTCCCTTTCCTAAGGAAGATTAGCACACCTTCATTAGGAAATGAAGATAAATGAAAATTCATTCATTCATTAAGGGTTAATTAATGAGTTCCTACATTAATTAAACAAATTAATTTATAAATTTATTAATAAATTCATGAAGACTAGTCTTAGTTATCTGAGGCATTGAGGGGTTAAGTGATTTGCCTAGGGTCACACAGCCAGTATGTGACATAGATGAGGTTTGATCCCAGGGTTTACCCCATTTAAGCCCTCTAAACTGTTTCACATGGTGATGCTAAGCTGTGTTTAATGAGAAAACTCAGCAGATCCATTATATAATTGACCAAACAGGTCAAAACCAAAAAGAAACATTTCATTGATACCAAAATGTTTTTAGCAACACATTGTGTGGTAGCAAAACCAAACTGAAAACTAAGTGGGTCCCCATTGCTTGAGAAATGGTTAATAAACTGTCTTGTATGAAAACAGTGACACCATCATAAGTTCAGAAAATATAAATTTATTTTCATATTAGGCTAGGTTTAATTTAATTACATTTTGCACTCAACTACACCAATTGTTATCTCATATATGGACGTCTTAATTTCAACCCACTGCCCCCATACTAAGTACATCATATATTTGAGATGAGAAGCCATATGAATAGTGGAAAAAGTGCTGAGCTTGGAGTAAGAAAAACTGAGTGCAAATTCTGCCTTAAACACTAGCGAGTGACTGTGGAGAAGTCACTTTACAAATATATATATAGACAGACAGACATAGATTGATAGATACTGAAGTCATAAATTTTGAGCTAGAAGAATCCTCAGAGGCTATATAGCTCAACCCTCTGTTTTACAAATGAGGATATTTGAACAGAGGTAGAAAGAGGTTAAGGGATTTACTTAAGGTCTCCCATATATCTGAAATCAGAAATAGAGAAGCTAAAAACATTTCTAACTGGTGTTATATTTTATATTTCAATACTGTGCTTTTTGTCTCTATTGTGTCAAAGTATACTCTCAGAGGAGATCAATATATGGTGAGAAATATATATGTGTATATATATATATATATATATAGGTTCATATATGTGAACATAGACACATCTCTCACCATATATTGGCCCTATATTTAGTAGTTTTCCAGTGCATTTGGCCCTATTCCAAATGTGAAAACAGTGGATGCTATTTAAAGAAAGTTCAGAAGCTTGATACAAGCTGGGAATATGCTTCTCTCCATATGTGCATGGTTTGGGAAGTGCAGGCTATATTTGTTCTGAATGAATTCTTTGTAGTGACAATCAGAATGGGAGAAAAAAAAGAAAAGAAAAGAAAAAGAAAGATCCCTGCTAGAAAAAACAATAGCTCACATTCATATAATGCTTTAAGGTTTGTGAAGTGCATTTTGCAAATAATATCTCATTTTATCCTCACAGCAACCCTGGGAGTTAGGTGCTATTATTTCTCCTATTCAAATGAGGAAACTGAGGCAAACAATAGATATTAAGGCACACAGTCACATAACTAGTAAATGACTAAGGTCAGATTTGAATTTCAAACTTTCTAACTTTAGGTCCAGATGTCTTTTTATTGCACCACTAGAGACAGTTAGACAGAGCATGGGTAGACAGAACATGAGAATGGGAATCAGGAAGACTTACTATCAGGATGACTTGGATATATATCCTGACTCTGACATATATCTATATATAAATTATGAACCTGGGGAAAGTCTTTTAACAACTTTGCATATATATATATTTAATAATAAATATATTTACATATAATCAACATATATTTTAATTAATTAATTTATTTATTGTTAATTATTTATAACTATATATCATATATTTATTTTATATAGTATAGTATATAATATATAATATATTAATAAATTAATTTATTAACAATAAAATATACAAATAAATAAATGTTTTTTAAATTTAGTATGGACAACTCCCAGATAAAGAGACCACCTTTACTAATACAGGTTTGCACTGCTTCCTAGAGCACTGGGAGGATAAAATGGCTTGCCAAGGCTTACACAGTCAGCATGCCTCAGAAGTTAAACCCTAATCAGCCTGACTTCAAGGCCAAGCAAAAGGGTGTGTATGTATGTATATGTGTATGTATGTGTACATGTATGTATGTATGTACATATAATGCATGTGCATATAATATATGCATGTGTGTATATAATGTGTGTTTATGCATATATAGAATTTATATTTACTTTTATAAATTTGCAAAAATGTGCTTACATTCTATTAGGACATAAGCTTCAAGCTCCATAGGTATTGTTTCATTCTTTGTGCTTGTATCCTCAGCACCTAACACAATTCCTAGCTTATAGAAGACAATTAACAAATATTTGTTGACTGATGAATTTGTCTGTCTCAATGCCCCAGGCAACACTCTAAGACTGTAGGTGGCATTATTGCAGGGAGTTTCCTCTAGGTGCTTTGAAATCACAATTGGGGGGGGGGTGGATCAATATCCTATGTTAGAAACTAATTATGCAAAGATGAAAAATAACATTATCTACCCTCCGAATTTTTGTTGCTCGGTCATTTTTTCTGTTGTTTATGACTCTTAATCATGATGTATCTGATACAGATGAAGTTTGACATTTCAGCTGCTTAAGCTATACTTCCACACTGAAAGAAAAAAGAAAGCCTTAAATGAAACTCTTAATTATTTATTTCATGGTTGAACTCTGTACTTCCCAATGTAAATTAGGAATTTGGATCACATTGATAATAGTGGTGGGAAGGTTATGCAATAAGACATATAGACCTTTTCTTTTTCAAAAACATCTTGCATCATTCAGCAATAGAGTTTTGACTACTTGTGGCTGGAACAATTACTCCAAGACTTGTTGACTGAATGAAAATATTTTTCTAGTATGAACGATTGCAGATCTTTTTTTTTTCCATTCCACTCTAAGGCAATGAGTAAAAGTCTACTAATGTTCTCACAATTCATGAAGATTCCAGTTTCTTGACCAAGCCAGTAGGACAATTTGGACTACAGAGATAAAAAGAAATTTTCACAAAGTGTTGATAGTACTATAAACTAGAGAAAAGGGTCATTCAGTCCTCAATTTCTGTTTCTGTAGTTTATAGTCTATTACTTTTGGAACCTTGGTAGCACTTTCATTCCATTGTTTAAGTAATGTCCCCTAAGAGCAAGGTAACTAATGTATAATTGAGTTACTTAGTTTTATTAATTCAATTCAATTGAACAAATAGCTACTGATCAACAACTCTTATGAATGAAATAATCGATGCAAAAGCATTTTTGCAAGCTTCAAAGTATTATGTAAATAGCAGTTATTACTACTACTATTGCTGCCATTATTAGTAGTAGTATTAATATATTAGTATTGTGACATATAAGACAGAGAGCTGTCCTTTGAGATAGGAAGATCTAAATGAAAGCTTGCCCCAGTGAGATACTAGCTTTGTGACCACGGACAAATCACTTAATTTTTGGATCCCTAGCAAATATTTTAGACTGTTAAGTCACAGATGGTACAGTCAATCTGAATCACACTGAGTTTCTCACATCCATGAAATCATAAATTAAGAAAAGTTGGGAAAAAGGGGGGCGGGATTAATCATTACCATTTATAAAGCATTGTGCTAGACATTGAAGGTATATACCAAGAAGAAACAATCCCTGCCTTCATGGGGTTTAGGAGGGGAGAAGAGACATGTACTCTAATATGTATTTTGTTAAATCATAGATTATAGACTTAGTGCTAGAAAGTATCTTAAAGATCATAGAATCATAGTCTTAAACTGGAAAGGACTCTAAATGTTCTGTAATATAATCCTCTTAGTTTGTCAATGAGCAAGCTGAGACCAAGAGAACTGAGGTCACTTACCCAAGGCCATACAGTCAGTATCTGAGGAGGGATTCAAACTCAGGTTTTGTTAACTCTAAGCTCAGCATTCAATTCACACGGCCTCCCACAAAATTGAACTGAATAAGGGAATATCATATCAGAGTACAGCAAGAAACAGAATTCTGGTTAGTTCATCAGTGTGAGGGAGTATCTTTACCTGGGAGGATCAAGGAAGACTTTTTGAAAGAGCATTAGTCATGATTGTCTCCCAAATCTGAAATGAAACACTGTGATTCTACTTAGTCAAATGAAAAGGTATACATCGGAGGTGGGTAGATGGCACAGTGAATAAGAGCACCACCCCTGAAGTCAGGAGGATCTGAGTTCAAATTCGGTCTCAGACATGTAACACTTACTAGCTGCATGACCTTCGGCAAGTCACTTAACCCCAACTGCCCTGCCTTCCCCCCTCCAAAAAGCAAAGAGAAAATTAAAAAAAAGAAAAGATATACATCTACCTTAATGGATGGATGGGGAAAATTATTTTTGTGCTCAAATGATTTAAGAATCCAAAATGCTCCCAGAAGACCCATTTATGACACCTTCTCAGGGGCAAATATGGCTTAAAGTTTTGACTTTGTTCTGCATTTATTCAATAGTCATTACTCACATGTTTATTTATCACCTTCTTTGTTCCCCAGTCAGTGAATGCATATTCATTTACCCTGTCTCTTATGCCTTTGCAAAGTTTCCAGGAACTGCTTTACTATTATCCTTTCCTGTGAGATAGAGTGAAAAATAGCAAGAATCTTGGGACTTCTGTTCACATTCCAGGTCTTTTACTTATTACTTTTGGAACATTGGACAAGTCAGTTAACTTTTTCTTCTTATTTATAAAATGAGGGAATTGGATTCAATGACCTATAAGTTCCCTTCAGGCTTTAAAGGTACTGTCTTCAGAGATATTTAATACCATTCTGCCTGTTTTATTCTCTATCCTACTTACTAGATTTTACATTAGCTTTATTATTTTTTCTAATCAAAAACAAATAGCAGTTTCCTATTTCCTGTCTCATAAATATAAATTTTCAGCATGTTTTTTTTCAAGACAATCGTTCTCTGCTCACCAGGATTTCTTTTTTTCTCAAGCATAATGACAAAATGCAGAGGATCATTAGAAGGAATTGCATATGAGTAGAGAATAAATGGTAAAGTATTATAGAGAATAATATTGTTGGCATTTAGAACAAAGGAGAAATCTTTTTTTAATAAGCCAGTCAACAAACATTCATTAAGTGCCTACTATGTGCCAGACAGTTTGCCGATCTATGGTGATGCCAAGACAAAAGTAAATCAATTTCTGTACTTGAAGAGTTTACAATTTAGTCAGTATTGGAAAATAGGAATAAACTGCACTCATGTCATTTAATTCAGTTCAAACCAGTTTGCTATTGGTGTTAAAAACATTATTTTCAAATACTGCTGCAGACACTCTGGGCATACAGTGGGGTCACAGATAGGATAGACCCTATTGGTTTCTCTTCACATGAATAAAGTACTTTTATTAAAGCACAAGAATTCATGCACAAAATAAATGCTCCTTGGAGACTCTAGACTGACATAATCATGCCACTAAAGGAAATTCCATAAGGCTCTGACTAGCCAATATAACAGGTTCTTTTTCCAGTCTCTGATGAATAGAGTCTACTCGATTACTCTTCATGAACTCTTTTCATGCTCCATTGTTTTTCAGTTGTTTTAGTCATCTCCAACTCTTCCATGACTCCATGCAGGATTTTCTTGGCAAAGGTACCAGAGTGGTTTGTCATTTCCTTCTCTAACTCATTTTAACAAATGAGGAAACTGATGCAAACAAGGTTAAGTGACTTACCCAGGATAACACAACTAGTAAGTGTCTGTAATGGTAATGCAATTTTGAATTTGAAGATCCCTTTTGTGTTGGCAAAAGTAGCAGGTACTTAGTAACTGATCAAGCCTCTATTGGGGAAACAGAACGTATGGACTCCTGTCCCCTTGTTACTAATGTAACAGGAAATTAGCTGAAGGAAGTAGGTAATACTGTGCATATAAGAAAAGCCCCAGAAAAGCTTCTTCTGAACAGGACCCCAGAAGCCCAGAGCCCAGAGCCAGGAGGCCAGGAGTCAGGAGGCCAGAGCCAGGAGCAGGAGCCCCGGAGCCCAGGAGCCAGGATCCCAGGTGACTGAAGCATGATTGAGATGCTGAGACTTTGTTTGTGACTTAGTTGAGCCTTGAATACCCTGGAGCAGAAATGGTGAAGGAGCTGACATGGATGAGACCCTGTGAATGTGAGTGTGGATCAGGACCTGCCCAGAGAGCTGGTCAAGGAACTGGGATCTGTCTTCCATTGAACCCAGGTGATGGTCTGGTGAATCCAGGTAGAATCTGGGACCATGGAAGGGATCCAGGGAATCTGAGAACAGGCCCCAAGTCAAGATGAAAAGACCTCTTCCTGGGGACTGAGTATTATGGAATTATAGTTTACTAGTGACCTAAGGCGGGAGGGGGGGTGGAGGGTTTTGTGTATGATACTTAGTAAGACTTTTGCTGAATAAGTGACTGATTGTACTTTGAGTACTTTGACTATTGTACTTTGAAACTACTGATAAGTGACTAATTGAGTTAATCAAGACTTTGCCTCAAGAGTGTAAGACTTTGACTGTGTACTTTGATACTACTGATAACTGACTTATTGAGTTAACTTAAGAATTACTATTTTACTTTGAGACTATGTTGTGAATATTATATTGTGATTTTCTGTGATAAGTTGTAATATGGTGAATGCTATATTTTGAATTATGCTGTACCTTGATTTTCCATGGATATTTTGCTTTTGTTATGGAATAGAGTGATCACTATACTGAGTAATCAGAACCTTAAAAAAAGCTGTTCACAGTAGCAGTTCTTCTGGAAAGCTTCTGTGCATGGCATTACAGTGTCTGGGATCAAATTTGAACTCATGAAGATGAGTCTTCCTGACTTTAAGTCTGGCTCTTTATACACTGTGCCACCTAGCTACCTTATTCTTTATATTCTAATCATATGAGATTTTGTCATAGGGGTTTCAGAAGGTAGAGTACTAGTTAACATACCTGGATGGTTTTACTACATTGCTTACCTCCACCATACTACCATTAGGCCTCAGATTCTTCATCCATAAAACAGAGATTATTAAAATGGCTTTACATACTGAAGGAGGGAGGGAAAGAGATAATTTACATCATAATGGTATTTTGAGTTTATACAGTTCCATAGCTTTAGGAATTGATGATGATGATAATTGATGATGATGGATGATTATTTAGGTCTACCTTTCATTTCTTGCTACTTTCCTTTTTAAAGCAATCAGGGTTAAGTAACTTGCTCAAGGTTACATGGCCAGGTGTTTCTGGGTGGGTGCTAAGTGTCTGAGCCCGGATTCGATCCCCAGGTCATCCCGACACTGGAGCCGGTGCTCTTACTTGCTGTGCTATCTGGCCACCCCCATTTCTTGCTACTTTGACCAGAATCCTAAAAGTGCGATGTTCTGTGCACAGTGGACAATGATTAGAATACTTTCCTTTTTGGACTGTGCCTTGAATTTCAATTGAATATGGGATTACCAATGAGGAAGCTCTCTCTGATTAGATCACCTACTGTTCTGTAACATAGTTTTATTGAGTTGTCGTGGCACTGGAAATATTAAGTAAATTACCCAGATTAATATAGCAGCATGTGTTAGAGGGGGCACTTGGAACAAAAGGAGAAATTTTATTTAGAGGGGTTTGGGAGCCATCAATACTCAGTAATTCTGTATTCCTTTCAGACTTAGAAAACTCACAAATTCCCTTCTCAATAGTAGTCATTGTTTGAGAATTGAAATCCTTCACCCTCAAGTTTCAACATCAATTTATTTAAAAAGTAGAAAACAACCATAAGTTCAATGTTATTTTAAAGATCAACTCAGTTTGGCCCTAAAAAGATGGAAAACCATTGCAAAATAGTTAAACCACACTTGGGGAGTAGTTTGTTTATCATAGCTATTTGCAAGTAATCCATTCAAACTTAATGAATGAAAGGAAACATTCCTAAGGGATGAAAATCCTTTTTTAACTTTTTTAAAATCTTGGCAGACAGACACAAATAAGCACTTCTTCCACTAGAATAGATAGATGAGGAGTAAGAAAGCATTTAAATGAAGGAAATAATGGCTAATTTTCAATCTAAATGTACTTATTCATATGTTTTGACTTATGGTGAATTTGATGGTCTCAAATAAAGAGGAATAACACTAAAAGAAACTCCATAAGGCTCTGACTAGCCAATATAACCGGTTCTCTTACCAGTCTCTGAATTCAGTCCAAAATATGCACAACCCAATAAGACAAAAATAGGACATGGTGGAAGATAATGAAGCTGGCAATTAATTAACAATGCCCTCTATCTATCGTGTGGAAATGACAAAAAAAAGTTATTTTCAGATTAATATTTGATTTCATGTTAACTGGAGAAAAAATAATTAGACAAATATTCATTAAGCTTTACTACATACTAAGTGCTAGAAGAATAAAAGTGCCACTTACTATTTCACTTTTAACTTTGTTGTCCCATTACCTTGAACAGTGCCTGGTACATAATAGAGACTTAATAAATCTTTGTTGAATTAAATTAATACAAAGGTAAAATTAAGGCAGTCCTTATCCTCAAGAAGCTAATATTTTACCAAGGGATGCAATAGGAGCATGGACCAGTAAATAAAAAGTAACTTCAGGAGGGAAAGAACACTAAAAACATAAGGGGATCTGGAAAAGCTTCACATAGAAAGGAGCAACTATCCACCATATGTTAGTAACACACAACTCAATATTGGGATTCGGAAAGAAGAAGCAAGAAACAAGGGATAAAAGAATATAGAGTAAGAAGTTCATATTGATTAACCTAGGGTAGTTCATGGAAAGCTTTAAATAATAATAATAATCTCTATTCCAAATTTAATTTACATATCTATTATTACAGAAAACTACCAAAAAGATATTTTACAGACCTAGATAAAAAAGAGAGAAAGAGAAAAAAATAGCATTTCCAGACCACTAAGTATATCATAAAGGAGCAATCATCACAATCATCTGGTATTGGTTTAAAATAGAGTAGCAGATCAGTGGAACAGACTAGGTAACAGAGAATCAGAAATAACAGAACTCAATAGGTCAGTTTTCAATAAACCCCAAAACATAAATTACATTGGAAAGGATCCCTTAAGAAGTTCTGGAAATATTGAAAAGTAGTCTTGCAGAAATTAACCTTAGACTAGCTTTTACATAATTATATGAAAAAAATTAAAATGTGTACATAACATGAATATTAAAGAAATTCCATAAAAACACGAGGAGAGAAATATATTATATGCATTTCTTAGCTGCGAGCAGGATATGGATTCTTAACCAAATGAGGAATAAATGTAATTGTAAAAGAAAAAAATAAATACTTATAAATCCATGAATTGAAAAGCTTCAAAAATGGAAATTGATGACTTGGAAAAATCATGTATCTCATATAAAGATTTGTTATGTAATATTACAAACATACATATGCAACATATATAATATGTATATATCAACTATCTGAAATATATGACTAAAAAATTCTCCAATATATGTAGTCAGAGGTATTAACAAAAAAAAACTCTCAGAAGAAACTATTAACAACCCTGTGAAATAATATTCCTGATTACTACTAAAAAGAGGAAAGCTAATAAAACCATCCCAAGGTTTCACTTTACACCTAGTAAAATGTCAATGATGACAAAAGAAAAAACAAGTTAATTTTCAAGAGGTTATGGAAAGAGAGAGACTAATGTAACTTTTTTTGGAGGGGGGAAGGCAAGGGAATTGGGGTTAAGTGACTTGTCCAAGATCAAACAGCTAGTAAATATGTCAGGTGTCTGATGCTGGATTTGAACTTGTGTCCTCTTGATTACAGCACAAGTGCTCTATTCACTACACCACCTAGCTACCCCTCACTAATGTAATTTTGCTGGAGTTGTGAATTAGTATAACTCTTCTAGAAATCAATTGGGAATTATACAAATAAGGTTGCTAAAAATCATTTTCTAGAGAGGCTCCATATAGACCAAAATATTTCTCTCCAGGCATTTTGTAGTAGCAAGGAACTGGAAACACCAAATTCTGGTATATTAATGTAATGGAATGTTACTTTCTTTTTTATTATTAATTTGTTTGTTTACTTTTAATTTACAAGATTCAATTCCATAATTCCTTGAGTTTCACATTGTGTCCCCCTACTTTCCCTCCCCCCATGACAGCATACAGTCAAGTATAGGATCTGCAAATACTTTCACATTATATGTTAGTCAGGTTATGAAGATGGATTGTATCAGATGGAATGAAAAATGGTAAAGAGGACATAAAACCATAAAACATAAAGGAAAAGGAAAAAGATCAGGTAGTTTACTTCAATCTGGATATAAACTCAGTTCTTTCTAGTTCTTTCTCTGGATGTACACATTTGTCTCCATCATGAATCTTTTGGGATTAACCTATATCGCTGCATTGCTGAGAAGAGTCCAGTCTATCAAAGTTGATCATCACACATACATTGTGTCTGTACAAATTTCTCCTGGTTCTACTCTTCTCACTCAGCATCAGTTCGTATAAGCCTATCCAGGTAAATATGAAGTCCATCTGCTCCTCGTTTCTTATAGCACAATAGTATTCCATAACATGCATATACCACAACTTGTTCAACCATTCCCCAATTGATGGGCACCCCCTTAATTTCCAATTCTTTGCCACCACAAAAAGAGCTGCTATAAACATTTTTTTACATATGGGTCTTTCTCCCACTTCTATGATCTCTTTGGGATATAAACCTAGGAGTGATATTGCTGGATCAAAGAGTATGAAATTATTTATAGCCCTTTGTGTATAATTCCAGCTTGCTCTCCAGAAAGGTTGGATCAGTTCACAACTCCACCAGCAATACATTAGTGTTCCAATTTGCCCACATCCTCTCCAGCATTTGTTATTTTTCTGTTTTGTCATCTTAGCCAATCTGACTGGAGAGATGTGGTACCTCAGAGTTGTTTTGATTTTCATTTCTCTAGTCAATAGGGATTTAGAGCATTTCTTCATGTGCTTATAGGTATCTTTACTTTCTTTCTCTGAAAATTGCCTGTTCATATCCTTTGACCATTTATCAATTGGGGAATGACTTGTATGCTTATAGATTTGACTCACCTCTCTGCATATTTTAGAAATGAATCCTTTGTCAGAGACATAGTTTGTAAAGATTCTTTCCCAATTTCCCACCTCCCTCTTAATCTTGGTTACATTGGCTTTGTTTGTACAGAAGCTTTTCAATTTCATGCAGTCAAAATTATCCATCTTGCATTTTATAATGCTCTCTAATACTTGTTTAGTCATAAGGTCTTTCCCTCTCCACAAATCTGACAGGTAACCTATTCCTTGTTTTCTGAGACTGCTTACAGTATCACCCTTTATACCTAGATCATGCACCCATTTAGACTTGATTTTGATATATGGTGTTAGATAATGGTCTATACCCAGTTTCTGCCATACTATATTCCAGTTTTCCCAGCAGTTTTTGTCAAATAGTGAGTTCTTATCCCAAAAACTGTGGTCTTGGGGTTTATCAAACAATAGATTACTATAGTCATTGACTTCTGAATCTTGTTTGCCTAATCTATTCCTTTGATACACTCCTCTATTCCTCAGCCAGTACCAAGTAGTTTTGATGACTGCTGCTTTATAATACAGATTGGAATCTGGTATAGCTAGACTGTTTCCCCTAGCATTTCTTTTCATTAATTCCCTTGATATTCTGGACCATTTATTCTTCCAAATGAATTTTGTTACAATTTTTCTAGCTCTATAAAGTAGGGTTTTTTTTTTTTTGGTAAATTGATTGGTATGGCACTAAATATATAATTTAATTTAGGTAAAATTGTCATTTTTATTATATTAGCTCGACCCAGCCGCAAGCAATTGATATTTTTCCAATTAGTTATATCTGACTTTATTTGTGTGAAAAGTGTTTTGTAGTTGTGGTCATATAGGTCCTGGGTTTGTTTTGACAGGTAGATTTCCAAATATTTTATAATGTCTACAGTAACTTTAAATGGGATTTCTCTTTCTATCACTTGCTGTTGAATTTCATTTGAAATATATAGGAATGCCGAGGATTTATGTGGGTTTATTTTATATCCTGCAATTTTGCCAAATTTATTTATAGTCTCAAGTAGTTTTTTACTTGATTCTCTAGGATTCTCTAAGTATATCATTATATCATCTGCAAAGAGTGATAACTTGGTCTCTTCTTTGCCTAATTTGATTCCTTTGATTTCTTTTTCTTCTCTAATTGCTACTACTAACATTTCTAGTACCAGATTGAATAAGAGGGGTGATAGTGGACACCCTTGTTTTACCCCTGATCTTATGGGAAATGCTTCTAGCTTCTCCCCATTACATATAATACTTGCTGATGGCTTTAAATAGATGCTACCTGTTATTTTAAGGAAGGCTCCATTTATTCCTATACTTTCTACTGTCTATATAGAAATGGATGTTGTATTTTTTCAAAAGCCTTTTCTGCATCTATTGAGATGATCATGCAGTTTCTGCTACTTTTATTGTTTATATGATCAATTATACTGATGGTTTTCTTAATATTAAGCCATCCTTGCATTCCTGGAATAAATCCCACCTGATCAAAGTATATTATTCTTGAGATAAGTTGCTGTAGTCTTTCTGTTAATATTTTATTTAAAATTTTTGCACCTATATTCATGAGGGAGACTGGTCTATAATTTTCTTTCTCTGCTTTATCTTTTCCTGATTTCGGTATCATTATCATATTTGTGTCATAAAAAGAAATGGTAGGATTTGGTAGGATTCCTTCTTCACTAATTTTCCCAAATAGTTTGTAGAGTATTGGAATCAATTGTTCTTTAAATGTTTGATAGAATTCACTAGTAAATCCATCTGGCCCTGGAGATTTTTTCTTAGGGGGTTAACTGATGGCTTGTTCAATTTCTTTTTCTGAGATGGGGTTATTTAAGTAATTTACTTCCTCTTAAGCTAATCTGAGCAACTTGTATTTTTGTAAATATTCATCCTTTTCCCTAAGATTATCAAATTTATGTGCTTACAATTGGGAAAAATAATTCCTAATTATTGATTTGATTTTTGATTTCTCTTCATTGGATGTAGATTCACCCCTTTCATTTTTGATACTCATAATATGGTTTTCTTCTTTCTTTTTTATCATATTGACTAAGGGTCTATCAATTTTACTGTTTTTTTTTCATAAAACCATCCTTTATTTTTATTTACTAATTCAATGGTTTTCTTAATGTTAATTTTATTAATCTCTCTTTTGGTTTTCAATATTTTTAATTTAGAACTTATTTGGGGATTTTGAATTTGTTCTTTTTCTAGGTTTTTCAATTGCATGCCCAATTCATTGACCTCCCTTTTCTCTAATTTAATCATGTATGCGCTCTGGGATATAAAACTTCCCCTAAGAAGTGCCTTTAATGCATCCCACAAATTTTGGTATGTTGTCTCATTATTATCATTCTCTTGAATGAAATTACTGATATTTTTTATAATTTCTTGTTTGACCCACTCATTCTTTAGGATTAAATTGTTTAATTTCCAATTAGTTTTTAGTCTATCTTTCCATGGTCCTTTATTGCATATAATTTTTAATTCATCATGATCTGAGAAGGATGCATTTAATATTTCTGATTTACTGCATAGAATTGTGAGGTTTTTATGCCCTAGAACATATTCAATTTTTGAGTATGTGTCATGAACTGCTGAGAAGAAAGTATATTCCTTTTTATCACCATTCAGTTTTCTCCAGAGATCTATCATACCTATCCTATCTAAAATTCTGTTCACCTCCTTAACTTCTTTCTTGTTCATTTTTGGGTTGGATTTATCAAGTTCAGAGAGGGGAGATTAAGGTTTCCCACTAGTATAGTTTTGCTATCTATTTCTTCCTCTAATTCCTTTACCTTCTCCTCTAGGAATTTGGATGCTATACCACTTGGTGCATATATGTTAAGTAATGATATTGCTTCATTCTCGATGGTGCTTTTTAATAGGATAGATTTTCCTTCCTTGTCTCTTTTAATTAGGTCAATTTTTTGCTTTTGCCTTATCTGAGATAAGGATTGCTACATCTGCTTTTTTTTTTTTACTTAACTGAGGCATGATATATTTTACTCCAGTCTTTTACCTTTACCCTGTTTGTATCCCTTTGTTTCAAATGTGTTTCTTGTAAACAGCATATTGTGGGATTATGATTTCTAATTCATTCTGCTATCCATCTCCATTTTATGGGAGAGTTCATTCCATTCACATTTACAGTTATGATTGTTATCTGTTTCTTTCCCTCCATCCTATTCCCTCTGCTGTTAATGCTCATATATTTCCTCCTTCTCTCATCCCCCTTAATAGTTTTCCTTTTGACCAATGCCTCCCTCAGTATTCCCTTATCAGCCCCCCTCCCTATTCCTCCCCTTCCCTCTTACTTCTTCCCTCTCCACTAACCAACCCCCCCCCTTTTGTAGCCCTTTCTCCTCCTACTGCCTATAGGATATTTTTATACTTAATTATGTTATTTCTTCTTCGCACCCAGAGTGACAGGAACAAATCTCATGCGAAGATCCTCTCCCTCCCCTCTTTCCCTCTAAAATGATACTTTTTGCATTTCTTCTCCATAGAGTCCTATGCTTAACTGGTTGTTATTCCCTCCTTGCACCAGATCCAATGAGGGGAAAGCTCATATGATTATTATCTCCCTCTCTTCTTTTCCTCTGCTATATTGTTTTTATGCCTCTTTGTCTGGCATAATTTACCCTTTTGCATTTCATTCATTCCTCTTCTTCCATTGCAGTCCCTTTGTAGCCCTTAATAAGATTTTTTAAATTGTCATTTTGTGTATTTTATACTCCTACCCTCTACTTGTCTATAAACAGTTTGCTATTATTAAATAGCAGGCTGTGTGTGTGTGTGTGTGTTTGTGTGTGTTTACCTTGTTTACCTTTCTATGTCACTCTTGCATCTCATAATTGGAGGTTGAATTTTCCATTGAGCTCTGGATTTTTAATCAGGGAGGTCTGGAACTATGTTATATCATTGAATAACCATCTCTTTGCCTTGAAGAATATGCTCAGTCATGCTGGGTAGGTGATCCTTGGTTGTAACCTGAGCTCTTTTGTCTTCTGGGAAATTGTATTTCACTGCCTCTGATCTTTCAGTGTAGAGGCTGCCAAATCCTGTGCAATCCTCATTGTGGACCCTCGATATTTGAATTGTTTCTTACTGGCCACTTAAAGAATTTTCTCTTTTGCCTGGTAGTTCTTGAGTTTGGCCACAACATTTTGAGGACTTTTCAGTTTGGGATCTCTTTCAGCAGGTGTCCAGTGGATTCTCTTGATTTTTATTTTACCCTCAGGTTCTAGTATCTCAGGGCAGTTCTCCTTAATGATCTCTTGGAGAATGTTGTCCAGGCTCATTTTTTCATTATGATTTTCTGGTAGGCCTATAATTCTCAGATTATCTCTCCTGGATCTGTTCTCCAGGTCAGTTATTTTCCATTCAGGTATTTTTCCTCTTTTTCTAATTTTTCATTCTTGTTGTTTTGTTTGATTAATTCTTGGCTCCTCATAGAGTTATTTGTTTCCATTTGGTTGATTCTAGTTTTTAGCAAATCATTTTCCTTGGTTAGGTTTTGGAGCTCCTTTTCCATATCATACACTTTTCTTTTTAGAGAGATGTTATCTTCATTATAATGTTTTTCTAATTTTTTAATTTTAGTTTTGAAAGAATTATTCATTTTGTCTTCTATCTCTCTCATTTGGTTTTCAAAGTTCCTTTTGAGCTCATCTAGGAGAGCTTTCATTCCCTGTTGATGTTTCAACTGTGCTTATGGAGTCCACATTGTCTCCTCTGAGTTTGGTTCCTCCCTCTGAGGATAATAGGACTCCAGAGTCTTTGTAGTCTGCTTTCTACCCATTTTGAGGCAGGGCCCTAGCCATGCCCTTCCTCTAGGGATCCCAAGTCTTTACTGTAGAGTGTTTTGCCCTGGGGCAATAGTTACTATGTTTTCAGGGTGGGGGGGAGATTGGAGCTTGGAGCAGGTGGGGTTCACTCTGTCATCCTGGTCTTTGGAGGTCCTGATAGGGACTTTTTTTTCTTAATTTCTGGGCTATGAAGTGGTAGTCCCAGGAGTATTTGTTGTCCCAGACAGGGGCCCCTGCATTTGGTTCTTACCTTTCTCTTTCAAGTCCCAGCCTTTTGGTGATAGACCTGGTAGTGGCCCTTGTGGCTGGTGGGACGACTTTCCACCCAAGTTGATCAGGCTTCTTCCAGGCCTGCCAATCTTAAGTTGGTCATAAGATCAGAACTAGAGCTGGAAAGGACATTCTTCTCTCATTTTCCAGGTGGACAAGTAGAGTCTAGAGATGTTATGAGGGGGTAAAATGGCAAAGTCAGGATTTAAACCCAGGATCACAGGCTTCAAATTCAGTTCTCTTTTATGTTTTTTTTTCCCCTGGGGACAACAAATTTTATTTTATATATATATACATATATTTGAATATTTGATTTTAAAACTTTCAATTCCAGATTCATTCCCTTCCCCCCCTGCCACCCACCCCCACTGGGGAGACAAGCAGTTCAGTATAGGTTGTACATGTGCGGCTAATGCAAAACAATAACATAGTAGATGTATTGTAAAAGACTGACTATATTTCCCTCCCTCCTATCCCACCTCCCACTTGTTCTATTCTCTACGTTGATCCTGTCCCTTTTCAAAAGTGGGTGCTTCCAACTTCCCTCCCCCCCAGCCTGCCCTCCCTTCCATCATGCCCCCTCACATCCCCTTCCCCCCCCTATTCTCCTGGAGGGTGAGATCCCCTATTTGGTGTGTATTTCCCTCCCTCCTCAAGCCAGATTCAATAGGAATAAGGTTGACCCATTCCCTTTTGCCTTCCTATTCTTCCCCTCCATTGTAACCATTTTCCCCTGCCTCTTCTGTATGAGATAGTTGCCCCACTCTGTCTCTCCCCATCTCCTCTCATTATATTCCTCTAACTTCTTAATTTCACCTTTTAAGTATAATCCCTTCCTGTTAAATTGGTCCCATGCCCTCTATCTATGTATACCTGTAAACACACATTCACATATGTATTCATATGCCCGCATACCCTCATATAAAGACATATATATATATATATATACATACACATATATATCTCTAATCCCTTCAACAACTGAGAAAAGTTTCATAAGTTACAATTATTGTTTTTCCATGTAGGAATGTTAATAGTTCAACTTTGGCCAGGTGGCTCAGCAAGCAAGAGCACCGGCCCCAGCGCCGGGACGTCCCGGATCACATCCGGGCCCAGACACCCAGCACCACACCCAGAAACAACAACTCGCCATGCAACCCCGAGCAAGCCACTCAACCCCGATTGCTTTAAAAAAAAATAGTTCAACTTTGATAAGTTCCTTATGATTTCTTTTCCCTGTTTACCTTCTCATGCTTCTCTTGCTTCTTGTATCTGAATGTCAAATTTTCTATTCAACTCTGGTTTTTTCAGCAAGAATGCTTGAAAGTCCTGTATTCCACTGAATGACCATATTTTCCCCTGAAACATGATATTCAGTTTTGCTGGGTAGGTGACTCTTGGTTTCAATCCCAGCTCCCTTGACCTCCGGAATATCACATTCCAGGCCCTTCGATCCCTCAGTGTAAAAGCTGCCAGATCCTGGGTTATCCTGATTGTGTTTCCACAATATTCAAATTGTTTCTTCCTGGCTGCTTGTAATATTCTCTCCTTAATCTGGGAATTCTGGAACCTGGCTATAATATTCCTAGGAGTTTTCTTTTTGGGATCTTTTTCAGGAGGTGATCGGTGGATTCTTTCAACCTCTATTTTGCCCTCTCGTTCTAAAACATCAGGGCAGTTTTCTTTGAGAACTTCCTGGAGGATGTTTTCCAGGCTCTTACTTTGGTCATGGCTCTCAGGCAGTCCAATAATTTTTAAATTATCTCTCCTGGATCTATTTTCCAGGTCAGTGGTTTTTCCCATGAGATATTTCACGTTGCCTTCTATTCTTTCATTTGTTTGGATCTGTTTAACAGCATCTTGATTTCTCATAAAGTCATTAGCTTCCATTTGCTCCAATCTAATTCTGAAGCAATGATTCTCCTCAGTGAGCTTTTGAGATTCTTTTTCCATCTGGCAAATTCGACTTTTTAAGGCATTCTTCTCCTCATTGCCTTTTTGAGTCTCCTTTGCCATTTGAGTCAGTCTGTTTTTTAAGGTATTATTTTCTTCAGTCAGGCTGTTGACTCTCATTTCATAATTTTCTTGCATTGTTCTCATTTCTCTTCCCAATTTTTCCTCCACTTCTCTTATCTGCTTCTTAAGGTCCTCTATGGCCTGTAACCAGCTTGTATTTTCCTTTGAAGCTTTTGGTGCAGGAGTTGTGACTTCACTGTTTTCCTCCTGTTCCATGCTTTGCTCCTTTTTTTCCCCAAAATAGGAGTGTATTGTTGGAATCTTCTGTCTGCTTTGTTTAATTTGCCTGCTCATTTTGCCACTCAATGATTTGACTTTTGGGCTTTTTGCCACAGTAGGACTCTGCCACCAGACAGGGGAGTTTTCGTCCCAAATGCTGGGGTTTTCTCAGCTGCTGGAGGTATTAGATGGGTGCCCTCTCTGAGGTCTCCACACTCTCTGGCAAGCTGGACACACACCCCAGGACCTCCACCCTAGACTGCAATCCAGATCCAAGCAGGTTAAAGCAAGAGCGATTACCCCTCAGACTGGTGCTTGGTCCCCCTACACTCTGCAGGCCAGGAGCTGAAGCCGCCATGTGGCGCTTGCAGGCTGTGCTGGCATCTCAGTGGTTTCTCGCCCCGGGGGTAAAAGCCACACACTCCCACTTACTGGGTCCCAAAGTCCAGGCTGCACTGGCCTCTCACCTTGTCCTTCGCATCTATGTATTGATAAATCTGGAAACGGCCACAGCTGCTGCTGATCTGGAGTCCCTCTTGCTGGTGGCTGGTCAGGCCCGCCCTGGGGCTAAAGCCTCGGCGTGGTGCTGGGCTCGGCTCCCAGAGCGCTGGGCTGGCCAATTCCTGCCGGCCTGCTGGGCTGTTCTCTGCGGGAGTTTAGCTTTTCTGTGTCATTTTGTGGGTTCTGCAGCTCCAAAGTTTGTTTAGAGTCCCCTTTTTACATGGATTGGGGAGGGTGGAAGCTGGAACCGCGGGAGGGTTGTGCTTCTACTCCGCCATCTTGGCTCTGCCCCAGTTCTCTTTTATGTTGAACACTCTACTTCTTGGTCATTGGACAATAGAAATGCCATCTCCTTTATTCAGAAACTTTCCAACTCAAAAGGATTTGCCAAGGCTTACACAGTCTTCTCTGAGTGTAGCCTCTTAGAACTTGGGGTTACCTGAATGCTAAGATGTGACATTGAAGGAGGCAAGAGAACATAGCTAACATTATAATTTTCACATAGAGCCACTCTTTATTAATATTCCCAACATAAGAAATATACAGGACACAGGTTTGGTAACACTGCTTTCCTTCCATCTTTACTTACTTGAGTTGCTATCCTCTAAGGGGTCTTTATTAAACTTAAATACAAAGGGTGAAATTGTTACTACTATCATCCAGTGGTTGAAACAAAAAAGAACAAAGGAAAAAGACTTAAGCTACTTACTGTTAGGAAATGTAGAGAGCACATGTATGGACACTCTATAATTTGACACTTTCTTTGTTGAGAAATTTATCTGGTAGCTTAAATCATTTAGGTTTAAATTTTTAAAAATAAAAAATGTTTAGTACTATGTATAAAAGGAGAGTACCTCTTTCTGGTTTTGTTTTTATAATATGCCATTTTTTTTAAAAAAGATATAGTCAAGGTGCTAAATGACTGTAATGGGTTATTAAGGAATTCTGAGAAACATGGGATGATTCGTGTGAAGTGATGCTGTATCAACAATGCAATATTCACAATGCCTATTTATCTTTCTACTAGTCACTCTCAGAGAAGAACATTGAAGCTTCCTGCTGTTATTGTATTACTATGTCTTTTAGAAATGTGTTTAACTCTAAATTAATTTCTTTGGGTATCAGATTCTTTATCTGTGAAATAAGGGCATAAGACTAGATGACATGTCATGTATCTTACTGTCCTGAAATCTATGTTCTATTCAATTCTCCAAATATTGTCTTATAAAGACAGGGTATAGTGGGATGGATTGCCTTTGCTTGCTTCTTTTTTTGTGTGCCATATAACACTCTTAGTGTTAAGTTTGCAGCTAACTAACCTTTCCAGATTCAGAGGAATTATACTGTAGAGGAAATATCATGTTGCACAATTCAGCGATCATTTTGATTATATTACATAATCATGGAATCCTGAGTTGGAAGGGATCTTCCACACCTACATGGAAGTGCTATGCAATATCACATGAATAAAAATCCATTGTATAACATACCCAGAAAGTGGCCATTCAGTCCTTGCTTAAAAACATATATGAAGGGAAAACCATTTTCTCCTGAGAAAGTCCATTTGACTTTGGAATAGCTCTAATTTTAATGAAGTTTTTCTAGACAAGTCCAAATTTTCCTTTTTGCAATTTATACCAGTTGTAGCTATCTCAGTCCTCTGAGACCAAGAACAAGTCTAATCCCTCACTTCATCTGTTACCTTTAAAAATATTTGAAGACAGCTATCATATTCCCCCTAAGTCTTCTCTATTCCAAGTTAAACACTCTGATTTTTTTCAAACTATCCTAAGTTCTCAGGACAATATGATTATATTTTGAAGATGGAAAGAACCCCTGAAACCATCTAGTCTAACACTCCCATTTTATAGATAAGGAAACTGTGGCCAAGAGAGATAAAAGATTTTGCTCAAGGACACATGGTTCAGTTAAGTAGCAGAACCAATCCTTGTATGGTATGAATTTGAGGCTCTTCACAATCTTAGCTGCCCTTCCTTGCACAGTCTTTAGTATATCAGTGTCTTTTCTAAATATCATATGATCTTGAGAAAATAACTATTGATCTCTTTCAGCTTCAGATACCTTATCTGTAAAATAAGGACTAGATCTAGGACTAGATGACCTGTCATATATCCTGTAGTACTAGAACCTATGTTTTCTTCAATTTTACAAATATGGTCTGACTAGGGCAGGGAAGAGTGGAATGGGTTGCCTTAGCTTGTTTTTTGGACACATAACACTATTAATATTAAGCTTACAGTTAACTAAGCTCTTCAGATTCAAGGCACATTTTGCACTGTTGTACAGTCCATTTTTTTAAACTCAAGTATAAAAGCTTACATTTATCTCTATTAAATTTCATCTTACTAGATTGGGGTATCAGATATTTTTAGATACGACTCCTTCATTCAGAAAGCTAGCTTTTTTGCAAATTTGATAATTATGCCCACTATATATGCATTCATAAAATTCATTAATAAAAATATGAAATGGAATGTGTCATGAACAGATATTTGGGATAGTCTCTAAAGGGCTACCTTCTGTCTTGATGTCAAGCTATTAATGATTTTTCTTTGTTTCAGGCTCTCTAACCTATTCAACCATCAATTTTATCTTTAAATCTTAAAGATTATCTCCATAAAAGTTGCTTTTCTAGAGGTGTAACCACAATGTCCTGTATCCAGATACCAAGAGAAAAGAAGATGCAATTGTCATTTTATTGATTTATTTCAAAAATTAAAAATGAAGGGTCTCTATATTGAATTTCCTGGTAACAACCTGGTATAAAACATAGTTGACTGATAAGTAACACTTTTTGAATCATTCTTTCAATAGTTATATTTTTGGAAAAATGTAAATGTTTTTATTATAATATGGTTTCATATTTATAAGATTTGTGGTAAATAATTTTTATAAAATACATACAGTAAATGATATATAGTTGTGAGACATTGCAAAAGATACTGTAAAGTAATGATTTAGTGTGTCATTTTTTTCTTTTTTTCTAGTTGATACTCTAGGTTACTATAAATAAAAAATCATTCATCTACAAAAAGCAATAATTTTGTTCCCTCTTTGTCTATGAATATTCTCTCAATTTGTTTTTCTTTTCTTTTGTTGTTATACCTAGAATTTCGAGCGCTAAATCAAATAATAGGGATAATGGAATCTTTATACTTGTGTTATATGCTTATGTCCATCATATATGACATTTATTCTTTTTTTTTTAAAGCAATTGGGATTAAGTAACTTGCTCAAGGTTACACAGCCAGTTATTTTGTGTGGGTGTTAAGTATCTGAAGCCAGAACCGATCCCTGGTCCTCCCAATGCCGGGGCTGGTGTTCTTACTTACTGCACCACCTAGCCGCCCCTTAATCTTGTTTTTTAATCAAAATTTTTTTTTCATAATCAACAAAGGATAAGTGAAATAGCTCATTATATTTTTATATCATTCACTACATTGCTAAGTGGAAAAGATCCAGTCCATTATAGAATGCAGCCAGCAAAACTCCTCTTATTCCCTACAAATACACTCATTGAGGAAGCCCTCAATTTGTATATATATGACTCTCATAAAGCTATTGTACACATGATACATTTCATATGAATCAAAGGTGTCAAACTCTAAGAGGGCCACTCCTCAATGCTTCCCGAACCGGATTAAAATGTAATGTGACATGCTTAACAAAATAAATTTAAAAAATATAACATAGATAATTGTGCTTTTCTAAATTGATATACAACTTGCAAAAATCCATTTCTATTTCAGTTTGATACCACTGACATGGATGATACTGTGTTGATTGTGGTTAGACCCAAAACATTGTACAACTTCCTGGAAGAGATCTATAATCTCACTTAAGGATTCTGTCCTGTCCACTCACACAGGAAAGACCAATTAGATGAAGTCTGTCTATTGCCCAGATTCCATCTAACATTTATTTATCTTCATGGATACTGTGAGAGGACCAATGGCTCCCTGACACAACTTCTTTCTTTTCACAGAAAATATGAGGGAACTTTCCCTAAAAGAAGACAAAGATTCTCCCAGAATTTGATGAATTTGGTTTCCAGAGGCTTCCTTTCCTGCCCTCTTTCACCTGTCTTCCTCCCAGACAAAATGGAGGGGGCCTAGAACAAAGCCATCTGTGAGGCTTAATTGATCTCAGTTTCCCTGATTCAACTTCCTCGTCATCTAAGGACATAACAAGTCCCAGTCACATGGAGTCGAGGTCCCTCAGATTTGGTGTATTTCTGAAACCCATTCAAGTAACTTTATCATGCCCCTCTGGCCAGTAGAGTTTTCAAATAGATAAAGGTGTAACTGCTAGAGAAGCCCCACTATTTTCTTGTACATTCTTGCTTTGCAAGTAAATGTCCTTGTGCAAAATGTTCAACAACTTGCAAGTACCTCATTTCATCTCAATAATGAACCTTAACATGGAGGGTACTAGCATTAGAGTCATATCTCCAATAGATACTATCTATACACATGAATATATGTATATATACAATGTATGAGTATATATGTATATTTGTGTATATACATATGTGTATTATATATGTGCACATATGTATGGGTATATGTGTATGTGTGTATGTATGTAGGTATGTATATATGTATGTTGGGCAAAGCCTCCTTCCCTTGGTCTGGGAGGCACTTTTAGGAGGACATGGATAAGAGTTACACAGGAGGGGCACACATGGGTGGGAGGTAATAAGCCTCAGTGTGAGAGGGGGAACTTATGAACTGATAAAGTCACAGATTCATTGCAAATCTGTATATTTATAGTAAATACAAGGAGTGTACTAGGGACAGCTTGAATGGGCTCATGAGAACCAACTGCTAAATTTTCAGTGTGAGGATTTATAACTCAGAAATTCACAAATGCTATAAGTCACAGCATAATTTATTGCTTCATTGATGGTCTAAACTTATGAAAGTAATGGAGAAAATGTTAATAATGCAAGTTCAACTTTAAAATGTGTTATGCAATACTTTTTTTTTCATGGGAGCCAGTTAAACATTTATCAGAATACTCTTAAGTAGATATTGTTATGTGGATCAAGGTCAAAATTACCCATGCATGTACACACACACACACAATGGATGTGGTATCAATAGCCAAGTAGTATCTTTCCTCAAAGACCTCCAGTGAAAAGAAACCCACTACTTCTCAAGATAAACATTACATCATAAGTAAGACAAATTGCCCTTTTCATTATTCCTGAGAACATTAATAGTTTGCATTTCAATTAAGGGCAAAGTCTGACCAATTTTCCAATCATTTTTAACATGTCAATTGCCAAAAGCAAGAGTAATCTTATGTGTGGCCTATTTCAAAAATGATGTTTTAAAAGGCCATGCAAAAGTATTCCACGGCCCTGTGTCGACAGATATTGATTGATGGTGTTGATTGGATTTGTTTGGAATGTCTGCTCTTTCCCAACAACTGGAACACAGACATATTTTCAAATTCTAAGAAATCATCACTTTAAGAAGCATCAGAAGTTAATGTTGCCATTTTGCTCAAATTTGGAATACATTGTGGCTTGGCTTTTGTGCCGCATAGGTCCTTCTTTTATAGGTAGTTATTGGAAAACTAGGTAGGTGATAGAGTAGCTAGAGTGCCAGGTCTGGAGACAAGGAAGACTGGGTTCAAATCTGTCCTCAGACACTTACTGGTTATGTGACCTGTACAAGTCATTTAACCCTGATTGCCCCAATTTCCTTATCTGTAAAATGAACTGGAAAAGGAAATGGATATGCACTACAGTACCTTGACCAAGAAAAACCTAAATGGGGTCACAAAGAATTAGACACAACTGAAAAATGACATCCATTTTGGAGAAAAAGTAAATGTCGCAGCAAGCACCCCAGCGTCCAAGGGTGGCTGCCAACACAGGTTCTTAGATCTGCTTTGTTAAAGAAAATCAACTCAAAATGGGTTAACAAGCTTACTTTAATCAGTCAAACATGTATTAGTTACCTTGTTCAGAGGAAAAAGGTCAGCATCCCGAACTTCAGAATATACAGACAGAATTATCAAGACAGAGAAACAGATCAAGTAGACATTTTCAAACTGTCCAACCATTACATCCATACCAAATCAACATCTGGGTTTTTCAAAGCTGGGGTGGGGGTGCCTCTCAACAACGGCTTCCCAGAGTCTCATCTGATCAAATCACAGAACACTTCTCAAAGTGAGCCCCAAAACAAAGCTACACATCAGGGCTTATATAGCCTGCTCCTGGCTCAGCGAATGTAACAACCTTCTGGACCCACTGGCCAATCAAAAAGTATCTACTGAAAAACAAGCCTCCCACCCCAGGCTCCAGGTGCACTTTAGCCTAGGGGCAGGGAAGATCTTAAAAATTTACATTCCCATTACATTCAAGTACTTGGAACCATGGCAAATGAAGAAAAGCAATACCACACCATATCAACTGTGCCTTCTGGATGACTCTAAATGTTTTCTGAGGTCCACACTTCATTTCAAATAGAAAATGTGTTGGTTCTTAACTTCATACCATTTTTATGAAGAACAAAAGGCTTCTCAAGTCTAATTGTGGTTTCAACTTTAATGAGAAAAGATACAATTTGATGTCGCATTCATTGTTTTCCTTTTTTTGGTATGAGTTAAGATTTTACCAAGTCTGACAATCTCAATTCGATATTACCAAGTGTAGCAGCAAGCACCCTAGCATATCCAGGATGACTGATAGCACAGGTTCTTTGATCTGCTTTTCTAAAGGAAAGCAACTCAAAAAGGGTTAACAATCTTACTTTAATCAAACATATATCATTTATCTAGTTCAGGGGAAAAAGTCAGCACACTGAACTTCAGAGAATACAAACAGAAGTTAAAAACAGACAAATATACAGAGAATATAATACAATTCAGCAGACCAAAAGACAGGACTTCTGGCTGTCTGACCATCACATACATACCGTTGGTCACCAGAGATAGAAGAACCAACATCTGGGTTTTCAAAGACGGGGTCTCAACAGCTGCCCAGAGTCTCATCTGGCCAAGTCACACAACTCTTCCCAAAGTAAGCCCCAAATCAAAACCTCACCTCAGAGGTATATAAAGTTTTCTCCAGGGTCAGAGAACATCACAGCCTTCTTGACCCACTTGACTATAAAGTAATAAAAGTTGTGCCTTCCTGAAAAACAAGCCTCCCACCACAGGCTCCATGTGAGCACATTCAGACAATTAGGGGGTAGAATATATTTTCAAAGCAGGAAAGGTCCTCAAATTAACTTAGGACTACCAAGGGGCAGGGAAGATCTTCAAATTCCTATTACCATTACACCAAGGAATGTGAGCATTACAGAAGTCATATTACATTGGATATGTTGATCATTCAACAGATCACAAATGACAGGTGTAGGAGAATATACTGGATGTTCCTTATAAGAAAGCTAGAAGAACCAAATAAGCATTGACAAAATAAGTTTAATTGCTCATTGAGATCCTGTGTAAGTTACCTTATATAATAGATATATTCATCAAGTTAACCATAGTGACAAAAGTAACAAT
The DNA here is from genome assembly GCF_028583685.1 of Petaurus breviceps papuanus. Taxonomy (NCBI): domain Eukaryota; kingdom Metazoa; phylum Chordata; class Mammalia; order Diprotodontia; family Petauridae; genus Petaurus; species Petaurus breviceps. The sequence continues at coordinate 11,255,360 of NW_027187327.1, forward strand.
TGTGAAAACAGGAATCAATTAATAAACATTTATGTCACACACCATGCAAAATATTTTGATCATATTTTAAAGGAAAAATGTTGAACTGTTATGATAAAAATACTATCTTGTAGAATCAAATCACAGCTTGCTATGTCTTGACTTTAATCCAATAGATTGTCAATTAAAAGAGACTTCAACTATTATTATTTACTATGATGCTAAATTAAAACAGGATGAGACCGATAGCATTTTTGTTTGTTTTTGCTTTCTGGAAGAGGGAGAGCAGGGCAATTGGGGTGAAGTGAATTGCCCAAGGTCACACAGCTGGTAAGTGTAAAGTATCTGAGGTCAGATTTGAACTCAGGTCCTCCTGACTCCAGGGCCAGTGCTCTATTCACTGTACCACCTAGCCACCCCAAGGGAGCATTTAAAACTCAAGCAATAAACAATTTTTAGCACCCAATATATGTCAGTCACTGTGTAATACATATAGTTGATATAAAAATTGGAAAGTTCTTATCTTCTAGGTGTTTATATTCTAGTTGGAAAAACTATACATGCATACATACATGTGCATAATATTTGTATAAAGTATATATGCAAAGTAATTTCTGGGGCTGTGTTTGGTCCACAAACTGCATAGAGGTTCCAGAAAGGTTTTAGCTTTGAAAAACATTCTACATATATAATCTCATTGTTATCTTCACAACAATGCTGAGAGGTAAGCGCTATTATTATTCCGATTTTATAGATAATTAAACTGAGACCAAGGGAGGTTAAGTGATTTACCCAAGATCATCACACAGCTAACAAATATCTGAGGTAGGATTTGAACTCAGATCTCTTTTTAAAACTCTATCACTTGCTCTTTCAGATCCTCCATCACCGGGTGGACCCAGTGCCATGATGCAGATTTTCATGAAGACTTTGACAGGAAAGACCATCACCCTTGAGGTTGTACCATTTGATACTATTGAAAATGTCAAGGCCAAGATACAAGATAAGGAAGGTATTCCACCTGATGAACAAAGATTTATTTTTGTGGGCAAGCAACTGGAAGATGGACGTACTTCATCTGACTACAACATTCAGAAGGAATCTACCCTTCATCTTGTTCTGAGGCTTTGTGGTGGTGCCAAGAAGAGAAAGAAGAAATCTTACACCACTCCCAAAAATAACAAGCATAAGAGAAAGAAGGTTAAACTTTCTGTTCTGAAGAACTATAAGGTTAATGAGAATGGCAAGATTAGCCTTCTTCGACAAGAGTGCCCTTCTAATTAATGTGGTGGTGGAGTCTTCATGGCTAGCCATTTTGACAAACATTATTGTGGCAACTGTTGTCTAGACTACTGCTTCAACAAGCCAGAAGACAAGTAAATGTATATATGTTAATAAAAAAGTCAACTATTAAAAAAAACCCTCTATCACTCTATACACAGTGCCACCTACTAATAGGAAGCCACTTAATCTGCTTGGATTAAGAGATAAGGAGGCATGAAGGAAAGCCTGTGCAAAGGCACAGATAATAAAATCTGAATGTTTTGCAGAAGGAAAAGCAAATAAGCAAGTTTGTTTGGATCATAGAGTGTGTAAAAGAGATTAATCATGTAATAGATCTGAAAAGATGGGCTGGAGCTAGAATGTATAGAGTTTTAAATGCTAAAAAGAGAAGTTCACAGGTGGCCCAATGGTTAATTCAGAGCCATTAGAGTTTATTGAACAGGGGAGTGACATGGTCAGACCTGAACTTGAAGGATTTCACTTTAGTAGCTGTGTGGAAGATAGATTGGAAAGGAGAGATTTGAATCAGGGAAACCAATGAACATGGTGTTACAATAGTGACAGGTTGAGGGCCTGAACTGCTGTGGCAGCCATATGAATGAAGAGAAGGGGACAGATTAAAATGATATAGAGGAGGTAGAAGCAATAAGATTTGGTGACTTATTGAATAAGCATGGAAAGGATTCGGGTTAGAAATGGGGAAGAGAATCTCCAGTTTTTCTATTGGAGTTACCCCAAAGATCATTTCATTGAATCTATAGAGGATGAGTATATAACCTAATACACGGGAAAGTTAGATGGTGCAGTGGATAGAGTTCTGGGTCTCGAGTCAGAAAGACTTCTCTTCCTGAGTTCAAATATGATCTCAGACACTTACTGTGTGACCCTGGAAAAGTCATTTAACCTGATTTATCTCAGTTTTCTTTTCTGCAAAATGCATTGGAGAAGGAAAAGGCAAACTACAAGTCTTTCTTTGCAAAGAAAAACCCAAATGGGATCATGAAGAGTAGGACAAGATGAAAAATGACTAAAGGACCACACTCTTTTTCAATTACAAAATAGCAATTGTTTTATCAATCTATGAAATTGTCCACAAAAATTAAATATAAAAAGATTAATGACAGGAATGAGACTCATAACACAATTTCTATTGGAAATTTTCATTGGGAAAAATTAGAAAAATGATATAATAACATCACCAAAAATAATGAAAAATAACCAAGTGCCTCATCTTGACTTTGCTTTTTCTGTTAATGGTACCACCATCCCTCAGTCTTCCAAGCTCTAAATGCTAGATTTAACATTAATCCTGTTTTCTCATTTGCTTCCTTACATTGAATCATGTGTCAAAGTCTGCTCATGCTACCTCCTCAGTGTCTGTTGCATTCTTGCTGTCTGCTTTTCCCACTATTTTCCCCTTATTTCATGGTCTCATTACATCTCATCTGGACTGCTACAATGGCTTCCTAACTAGTCTTTCTGACACTATTCTTTTCCCACACCAATCCATACCATTGACCATTGCTAGATTAATTTTCTTTCAGTCCCTCTCTGAATGTGTCACTCCTTTTCTAGTTTCTAATTTTCTAATTTCTTAGTCCTTTATTAACTGACTTCATCATTCCTTTCCACGAAGGTAAGGTGTGGTAATTCAACAACTAGCCAAATTCAACAACTTGTTTTCCTGTCTTTGTGCCTTTAGTTAGACTCGTTCTGCAGTGTGGAATTCCCTCTTTCAACCCTCGCCCCCATCTCTGTCTGTTGAAATCCTTCCCAGTCCACCTCAAACACCATCTCCTCCATTAAATCTCTCCTGAACATCTCCCTTCATCACTATTCAGAATTGTCCTTTTGTACTCCCTTAGAACTCTAATGGAATTTATAGCTTTCTGTCTTGTATCAGTTATTTATGTATTTGTCTTATCTCCCTTATAACACTATAACACTGGGAGCATCATTTATTTTGCTTCCCTTTCAGAGTCTGACTTGGGTTTTAGTAGGCATTTAAAATACATTTGTTGAATGACAAGAATACAACAAACACTATATTAAAATTGAGATTACCTAGGCAGCATGGCACAGTAGAAGGGGTGCTGAATTTGGGACTATAAAAGAACCATGTCTCTGACACTTTACAAATAAGTTTCAAGATCATGTCTCCAGCTCTTTACAAATGTGTGACCAATGGCAAGTCACCTCACCTTTATGAAGCTCAGTTTCCTCATCTGTAAAATAGACATAATGGTAACTGCAATGTCAACCTTACAGAGTTGTTGTAAGGCTCAAATGAGGCAAATAGGAAGAGAAAACACACCAGTGGTTCCATTGGTATATGGAACTTTCAGGTAAGGAAACTTTTTACTGATCTCAGTGTTCATCTTCTCTGTAACTTAAAGTGTTGGGAGAATTATCAAGAGCATTGAGAGGTTAAGTGATTTGTCCTGGGTGTCTATCCATTTTACAAAACTGCTTCTCTAAAATGCTTTATAAATTCTGAGGTGTTATATATTAGCTATTTATTTTTTATTACTAAGATTTAAATACACATTAAAAAAAAAGAAAAACATAAGCTTAAATATTGAAACTTAAATACAGAATAAGGTGGAAAAAAGCATGTTGTGAATAGAGCACTGGCCCTGGAGTCAAGAGGACCTGAGTTCAAATCTGGCCTCAGACACCGTGACCTTGGGCAAGTCACTTAACCCCAATTGCTTTGCCTTCCCCCCTTCTCAAAAAAAGAAAAAAAGAAAGAAAAGAAAGCATGTCATGTGCTGCAGAAGGGAGAGGATTCAAAATGTATAGCAAAAAATTTCCATTTCAAGAAATTTTATATAATAAATACTACACACTGTGTTGAGAACTGTCCATCTTTGCTTCCTTGTAAGTTTTCTTTTGTTCTCTGCTTTGCATTAGCTGTTATTTATTTATCATCTTCATTACTGTACAATGATAAGAATAAGAGAGAACCATCTTGTGACTCATTTAGGTTTTTGTGTGAATTTGATAGCAGCTAGTTCTGGAAAAAAGTCCAATTTGACTTTATTTTTCCATTCTGGAAGATATTTAAATATATTTTATAGGGAGCAAACACTATATCTGTCCTACCACTGAAAACTTTCATTGCCGGATGATAGAGGCTCAATGTCCCATGTCATACACTGGGTTTTCTGATACTAAAACTATCATTAGCAATATTTTCACTCAGAAGAAAGTAATTGTGTGAGGGTGTCAGCAGCATTAGAGGATGTAACTATAATCATCATAGGGCAGATTGATCCTCAACACCTCAAGGGTTTGGGGACAGGCAGTACCATGGGAGGCAGCACCATATCATTGGAATATGGGGGTTGAGGATGGCCCGCTGGCAGCTGTATTCCATCTCAAGGAATAAACATGTCCTCCCAAGCAGGAAGAGGAAGTTGTGCTTGACTGAGAAAGAATTCTGATCCACCTCTCTCCTACCATCCCATGAGAACCCTGCACTGATGCAACATTCTCCTTGTTCTAGTTGTAGCTTTGTGTAGCATCGATCAAAAGAATAATTTCTCTAATGTTTCCTTCCTCTAAATTTCTATTTCTGGACACTGACTTTTTTCATATAATACATCCATGTAGAAGAAATTAAAAAGGTGACTTGAGTTAGCCAAGACACACATAGAAGAATATGAACCTTAGGTCTTCCAGATTTCAAGTCTAAGATTTCATTACTTTGATATATGAAACCCACTCATACTCTCTATACACTCCTTTTCCCAAGGAGTTTGAGTAGAAGGGAAAGAAGGAGAGTATAAGAGCATAATGATATAGTATAACAGCATATTAAAATAGCCAGTGGGAAATATGGTAAATCCCCTATGTCGTCAGTCAATCAACAAGCATTTATTAAGCACCTAGCATGTACAAGACACCTATCTAAGCTCAGAGGATACAAAGATTTAAATGAAACAATGTGAACATATATATGTAAGTATATACACACTCCTTCTATTTGGGGGGAATGGCCTTAGCATTTGGGAAGATAGAGGCTGCATACAGAAGGTCTCAATTGAGCTGAATTTTGAAGGAACCCAGAGTTTCCAGGAGGCATTTCTGAGATAGGAGAGAAAGTCAAGTGGGAGAGAAAGCCTATGAGGCAAAGAATCTGGAGATGGAATATTGTTCATGAGGAACAGCAAGTAGAACAGTAGAGATGAATTTTAAAGTGCCTGGAGGAAAGTAATATGTTATAAGACTAGAGCCAGGAAGGGGCCAGGTTATGAAGAAATTTAAATACCTGGCAGAACACTTTTAAAACTTTAAGCTATAGTTCTTTATAATTACACTAAGGCTTTCAGGACACACTGTATCTGATCATGGACATAAAATGGAGATCCTAGATTTTTTTTATAAGTAAACAGTGAGGGCTGGGGGGAAGGACATGGTCTGGCCCATGTGTTAAGGAAAATCACCTACATGGCTGTGCATAGGATAGATGGGAGTTGGCAGAGTCTTGAGGCAAAAAGATAAAATAAGATATTGCAAAAGTACAAGAGAGAAATGATAGGGGTTTGAACTAGGTTGGGAGAAAAGAAAAGATTTGCTAAAAGTACATGGAAATGGGAATGACAAGATTTGGAGACTGATGAGATAGATGGGGTGATTAAAAATGAAGAGTAGGAGATATTTCTAGAGAATCAAGGAGTGAAAAAGCTGAAACAATGAGAAATTTTAATAAAGTTGTAGGATATAAACTAGGTACACATAAATCATCAGCATTTCCATATGCTACCAACAAAACCCAGCAGGAAGACATAGAAAAAGAAATTCCACTTAAAAGAACTGCAAACAATATAAAATGTTGATGAAACTACCTGCCAAGACAAATCTGGGGATTATATAAACACAATTACAAAACATTATTCACACAAAAAAGACAGATCTAAATAATTGGAAAATATTAATTATTCATGGGTAGGTTTAGCCAATATAATAAAAAAATGACAATTTTAATTAAGTTCATTTGCTTATTCAGTACAAAACCAATCAAACTGCCAAAGAAGCATTTTATAGAGCTAGAAAAAATAATATAAAATTTATATGGAAAAACAAAATTTCAGAAATATCATGGGAAACAATGAGAAAAAGTGAAGTAGCATTGCCTAGCAGTAGGAAATTTCAGACTATATTACAAAGCCGTAATCATCAAAACAATCTGCTTAGAAGCATAGTCGTGGATCAGTGGAATGGATTAGAATTATTAGGAACATAATGCACAGTAGCAAATGACCAAATTATTCTCATGTTTGATAAACCCACATATCCAAGCTTCAGGGTTAATAAATAATAATTTGATAAAAATTGATTCGAAAGCTTAAAAGTAGGTTGGCGAAAACTATATACCAAGATAAGTGATTTAGACATAAAAGGTGATATAAAAAAATAGGACAGTATGGAAAGATGCACCTGTCAAATCTATGGATAAGGGAAGAGTTTATAACCAAACAGGAGATAGACAGCATCACAACTTTGATTACATGGAACTAAAAAGCTTTTGCAAAAATAATACAAATGCAAACAAAAACAAAAGGAAAACAGGAAACTGGGGAAAGTTGAAAACAAATTCCTCTAACAAAGGTCTCATTTCTCAGTGTGCAGGGAACTGAGTCAAATTTATTAAAAATATATGCTATTCTCCAATTTATAAATGGTCAAAGGATATGAACAGGTAGTTCTCAGATGAAGAAATGTAAGCTATCATTAATCATGTGAAAAATGTGCCAAATTATTATTGATTATAAAAATGTGAATTAAAACAACTCTGATATAGCACCTCATACCTATCAGATTGACTAACATGACAGAAAAGGAAAATGACAAATGCTGGAGAGGATGTAGAATAATTGGGACACTAATGCACTGCTGGTGAAGTTTTAACTGGTTCAACCATTCTAAAGAACAATTTTCAACTATGCCAAAAAACTATAAAACAGTACATGCACTTTGACCCAGCAAACTGGGTCTATGTCTCAAAGAGTTTTTTTTTAAATGGCAAAGAGACATTTTTCCAAAAATATTTATCTTTTTGTTGTTGCGAAAAAAATGGAAATTGAGGAAAATGTCTATCAATTGGTGAATGGCTTAACAAGTTGTGGCAAATGATGTGATAGAATATTATTGTTCTATGAAAAATTATGAACAGGATGGTTTCAGAAAAACCTGGGTTATATGAACTGAAGCAAAGAAAAGTGAGTAGAACCAGGAGAACATTGTACTAAAAGTAATATTGTAGGGATGATCAACTGTGAAAACCTTAGCTAATCTGATCAAGACAATGATTGAAGACAATTCCAAAAGACCCACTATGAAAAAGCTATCCACTTCCAGAGCTAGAACTGATGAAATTTAAATTCAGATTAAAGCATATTTTTTACTTTATTTTTTCTTTTTGTGTGTTCCTGTTATTTTTGCAACATGCCTATTATAGAAATATTTTACATAGTTTTCATGTATAATTGAGATCATATTTGTTGCCTTCTCAAGGTGTGAGAAAAGGATGGGAGGGAAAGAGTACATTTAGAACTCAAAATTTAAAAAAAATGAATGTTAAAAAGTTTAATATAATTGGGGAAAATTAAGCAAAATAAATAGAAATGTATTTTAAAATAAAAAAAAGTATGAAGAGTAAAAGATGATACAGAGTTTGTGAATGCTAGTCATTCAAAGAATGGTAGCACCATTGACAGGAATAGGGAAGTTCAAAAGAGGAGTGGGTTTTTGGTGGAAAGAGAATGATTTATATTTGGATATGGTGAGTTTGAGATATTTATGGATCATCAGTTTCACAAGCAGAGTGTGGTTCGGGACTGGATTTCAGAAGAGAGAATACTGGAAATATTAATCTGGAAGTCATTCTCAGAGATGATTATTGAACTCCTGGTTTCTGATTAGGTCAATAAGTGAGACAATGTAGAGAAAAAAAGAAGAGAACACAGGACAGAGTCTTTGGATACATGTGGATGATCCACCAAAAGTAACTGAGAAGGAATTGTCAGACAGGTAGGAGGAGAAAGATGTGAATCACAAAAAAAGAAATCCATATCATGGAAACCCAGAGGAGAGAGAAAATCCAGGAGGAAAAGATACTTAACAGCATAAAGTACTATGGAAAGGTCAAGAAAAGTGAGAATTGAAGGAAAAGATCATTAGATTTTATAAATAAGATATCACTGATAGCAATCAAGATTGGAGTTGGCAGAAGCTTGACCCAAGGAGATCACATAGTAGGATACTGCAATGATACAGAAAAGAAATTACAGGAACTTAAACTAGGCTGGTGGCTGCATTAGGGGAGAAAAGGAAAAGGCTTGCTAGAAGTATGTGGAGATAGAAATTATAAGATTGGGGGACTGATTGAATATATGGAATGATTAAAAATTAATAGGAGAAGATATTACAGAATTAAGATAACTTTGGAATGAGTAGTTTCAGTTGAATGAGATTATATGCCACACTGCAGAGGATTTAGAGGGACAGTGAAAGGAGAAGAGACATAGTACATTGAGTGTAGTTTTTTTTTTCCCCCCAAGGATTTTGACTCAAAAGAAGGACAGTATAATAGTATAGTATAATAACATATTATAATAGCCAGTGGGAAAAACTGAATCTAGTAAGGATTCTTTTTTCTTTCCTTTTTCACAGATGATCAAGACTAAAGTATGGAAGTAGAAGGAAATAACAGGAAGAGATTAAAGATTATGGATGATATATCTCTACCTATAAAGCTATGTAAAAGGACATGTTAATTCATTTGGTCATTTTTGGTAACATGAGCCAAGACCTTTTGTTGATAAAAAAAAATAAAGAGAAAAAAGTATGCTTTAATCTGCACTCAAAGTTTATTGATTCTATCTCTGGAAGTGGAGCTTGATTATAAGCCATTTAATATATTCTATTTCATGTGAATAGATTCCTCACCACAGCTTGCCCACGTGGTACTGAACCAAGCTCCTGGGAAGAGTAGGAAAGAAATTTTCCCACTCTGAAGCATGACTTGAATCTAAGACTATGTTTTTCTTGAAGATGGAGACTGTCATTTGATTATTTACACCTCTGCAGCACACAGACAGACAAAGATAACATGCATTTTTTCTTTCATAGAGACAGAGATGGGAAAGCCTGAATCCCTGTAGATTAGTGTAGTTGGATGTTCTGATTCTGGAGTCCCTATCACACGTTGGGTGTCTTTCTTTAAGTGAATACTATATGTGTTGACATTTGTGGTCCAACATAAACCCAATTAGAATAGTTCTGACAGACTTCTAAAAAGCATTTAAGTCTGGCTTCAAGATGATGCTTACATAACACTAGCTGGAAGAACCCTGTATGCCTTGTTTCTTAAAAGAACAAAATACTTAATGTTTTAAGCAAAAACTAACTTAATCAAGAAAGAAATTAAAAACCTCCTTATACAGGGTTCAAATGTTTGTGCTAGAATGGAAGAGCCAATGGCACTGAGCCCAGGCCACAGGGCTAATTATCTGTCCTGTAAACATATGTACAGTGTTGTAAGCTCTGAAGATTTTAGCAGAACCATATTAAGACAAAGGAGGGTAAAACAACAACCATTACCATTTGTGTTGCATATAGTTATATCATGAAGGTAACCAGAAAGCTCAGGAAAACATCTCTTGCCAAAGGCTGCACATGATAGTATTTTCTTGTCATTTGCAATTGCTCCTGATTTAAACATATTCTAGGTTCCTATTCCTGGCTTAAAGCTGCTCAACACAGTTTTACTTTACTAGGTTATGATTTCCTTAAAATTCAACTTTATGTCATTTTTCTCCTTTGCATTCCCAGGGGGTAATACAGCACATTACACACACTTGTAGGTGCCGCTACCTGCCTTCAGTGTTTTCATAAAAAGCAAATATCCAGCAGAATAAATAGATCACATGCAATATTTTACTAATGGAAAAATTTCATCTTCTCAAAATATTAAAGTCACATAAATGAAAAAATTTTCAATCAAGAAACAAGAATTTATTAACTAATTGTTCTGTACCAGGCACTGTACTAAGTACAGGAACATGAAGAGGAAAGTGAAACAATTTCTCTCCTTGAAAATTTTGCATCCTGCTCCAAAGCCATCATTCAAGAAAGCAGCCCTAATGTAATAGATGTATGTGGGAGCAAGGTGGTACTGGAGATTGAATGTAAGACTTGGAGTTAGGAAGACCTGAGTTCACGTTTTATATCAGACACTAGCAGTCAGACCTGGGCAAGTTACTTAACCTCTATTAGGCTCAGTTTCTTCATATATAAAGTAGGTAGAATAATAACCTCTACCCCAAAGGGTTATTTTGAGGAACAAATTAAATAACTTATAAAACAAGGTTTAAAGTGTTATATAGATAATGATAATGGTGATGATGATTATGATGATGATGACTATTATGTTAGATGGTAACTTCCTTTGCAGGTACTACAACATGTTTTCCCACAGAAACCATAGAAAATGAACCATTTCACAACATCAAGTACTTTGGGGGCAGGTGTTTTTTTTTCCTTTTCCAGGTCATAGCTACCAAAGACCTGGGGAAAAAAAACTGCCCCCAAATTCCTTGATGTTGTGAAATGGTTCAATTTCAGAGACCAATATTTCTTTCTTAGTGAATGTATCATTAAAGAATATTCATTGCCATATATTTTACTACTGCACCTTAAAGACCCTGGGGTTTTTCCCTTCTTACTTATAGCTAAAAATCCCATATGTGCTATCTCCCCCATTAGAAGATGAAATCCTTTAGATCAAGGATTGTTTTGTATTTCTATTTTTATCTCCAGGAATTGAGCTTACTTTGTACAAAATATTTAATAGATATTATTCATTCATTCATTCAAGAAGATGAAGAACAATCTGTAGAAGAAGGAGGAGGAAGAAAGGGAGGGAGGAGGGAGAGGTGGGGAGAACAGTAAGAACACAAACAACAATGACAACAGCAACAACACATTACTGAAGTGCTTGCCATGTTCTGAGAACTGTACTCAGCACTGGGTAATACAGGTTTTCTTTAAAAAGTAAAGTGAGTCCTTGCCTTCAAGGAGCTGATATTCTAATAGTAAAAGGTGGTTAGAGAGAGACTTTGGCTTTAGAAGTTTTCAGGATTGTAAATGGAACCATGGACAAGTAGACTGGCATCCATTTACCAATAGCAATGGCAGTATTGATTTGTTATGATTTCAGAAATGAGAAAAGGGTAGAAGTGAATGATACAGAGAGTATATGCACTGTGGGTAGGCAGATGATGAGACGTCTGGAGAATAAAGTGAAGTGTGGATGGAGCTAACTTAGATATAGCAGGCCATGTGAAGCACTCACCAGTAAGGACAGTGAGGCTCAAGGGTAGATGTTTAAAAAGGGAGAAGCTTAAAATTCTCAGGGCATGTTCTTTGGTAGAGGATACAAGATAGCTAGCAAAAATATGGGCAGTTTGAGTCAGCATCTATGTGTAAATGAACATGCACCCATATGGGCATAAAAATTGATAAAGATGATTTGGAGGAAAAGACTAGGATCTAGGTGAATAAGAAGGGCTTCATGTAGAATGTAGCAAGCCACTTGATTCTGATTATACATGTGAAGTTTTACACACACACATACAAACAGATAAACACACAGAGATTTCCACATTAGCTTGGCTGCAAAAGAAAACAAAAATAAAATAAAACAATAAAGAATTTTTTGAGGGGGGAAGGTAAGACAATTGGGATTAAGTGACTTGCCCAAGGTCACACAGCTAGTTAAGTGTCAAGTGTTGGATTTGAGGCTGGATTGAACTCAGGTCCTCCTAACTCCAGGTCCAGTGTTCTATTCACTATACCACCTTGCTGCCCCTAAGAAGTTTTTTCAATCATGCTTCAATCTACATTCAGAGTTCATCAGTTCTCTCTTTTTAAATTTAGCATTTTTCATGATGGGCCTTCTGGAATTATCTTGAATCATTGTCTTGATCAGAACGACTAAGTCTTTCACAGTTGATCATTCTTATAATATTGCTATTAGCTCTGTACAATGGTCACCTGCTTCTGCTCACTCCACTTTACACCAGTTCATCTAAATCTTCCCAGGTTTTTTTAAAACCATCCTGTGCATCATTTCTTATAGCACAAAAGCATCCCATCACAATCATATACCATAATTTGTTTAGCCATTCCCCAATTGGTGGAAATCCCCTCAATTTCCAATTATTTGTTACCACAAAAAGTTGCTATAAATATTTTTGGACAAATAGGTCCTTTTCCCTTTTCTTTAATCTCATTGAGATACAGACCTATTACTGGTATAGCTGAGTGAAGGGATGTGCAGATAATAACCTTTTGATGTTGTTCCAAATTGTTCTTCAGAAAGGTTAGAGCCAGGAGTAAGAAAACAGTGGCTTTGATGTTATATGTGGCCTTCTAGGTGCTTGGGTGTAGCCTTTTGATTGAATCCAAGTTTTATAGAACAAATCCTTTTATTAAGGGGATTTATCCTGTGAAGTTTGAATTCACTCAAAACACCACACCTGAGAACCTAGATGGTCACATGTGGCCTTGAGACCTCAGGTTCCCTATCACTGCTATTAATTCAAAATTCCATCAACTACATGAGTGTTCCAATTTTTCCACATTCCCTCCACGTTGTCATTTTTCTTTATTGTCATGTGTGATAGTAATGGAATATAAAGATCCCCCTGTATTGGCTTGGTTTTCAAATTGATTGTGTTAAAACGCAGAGCTTGTTAATCCCACCTGTGGGTTGGACTTGTTGATGTGAAAAGAAAGTCTTGAACTGGGAGGAGCTGGTGACGTAGATTTGGAGAGACAAGAGAGAGGCAGAAGAACTTTTTGGAAGCAGCACCTCGTGGAGGCAGAGAGAGACTGAGAGAATTGCTGGGGGCCACTTTGAATTGCCCTGGACTTTTGAGACCTGCCCCCTGAGCTGCCAAGGACTGAGGAGACATGGCTGTTTTGCTGGTACTTTGTCTGTGTGTTTTGATGTTGTTTTGCCAGATTTGTCCACTGGTGAAAGACAGTCCTTTTGTTGAAGAAGTCCTGGAACCTGGCTGTTGGCTAAGAGCTCCTGAGACTGTCCTGCAGACAGAGAGTAAATACTGTCCACTGGTGAAGGACAGTGCTGTTGTTGCAGGGGTCTGGGAACCTTTCTGTTGGTTCAGAGCTACTGAGACTGTCCTGCAGACAGAGAGTGAATACTGTCCACTAGTGAAGGACAGTGCTGTTGTTGCAGGGGTCTGGGAACCTTTCTGTTGGTTCAGAAGCCTTGAAGAAGGATTTTCTTGTTGTATGTTTACAGAAATCCTGGGAAAGGGTTTTGCTAATGTTTTCAGGGGTTCTAGGACTGTTCTACAGACAGAGGATGAATTAATGAAGAGACTGGCAATGTATCTTGTGGCCTTGCTAAGCCTTGTCTCCCTAGGAACTAAGATTGCTGAGAACTTGCCTCATGTCAAGATGAAGAAAAGACCTCCATTTGGGTATTAAGTGCTGTGCTTAAACTTGATGTAACTCTGGGGTAGATTCAATTGTGATCCAGGGGTGGGGAACTTTTGACCTTTTTGTGTTCTATGGTTGAACAAATGAATGTACTTTACTTATGTTTGGAAACTAATCTCCATTTGAGAAGAGGGGTTTTGTGATGGACTAAATGAAGGTACAGCCTAGGGGTGGAGTAGTATTTAGAACATGGATTTTGTAATTGATTGAATGAATGGAAGGTCCTGGGGTGGGGTAGTACTTGGAGATTATTTAATCACCCTTAGTAAATGCTGTATTTTGAATGATGTCATGTTTTGACCTTCTCTGTTCTCTTTGTCACTGAATAAAATGGAGAGCACCTATGCTGGCATTTTGAACCTTGGGAAGTTGCCTTTCCTTGGCATTATATTACATCATGTTAGTCAGTCTGATAGGTGTGAGGTACTAATTTGTATTTATCTAATCAGTAGCAGTTTAGTACATTTTTTATGTGACTATTGGTAGCTCTTCTTCTGAAAACTGCCTGCCTCATATCCTTTAACCATTTATCATTTGAGGAATGGCTCATATTTTTATAAATTTGGCTTGGCTCCCTACATTTTTGATGATTGAGACCTTTATCAAAGAAACGTCCTATAAAACTTTCCTATTTCTTGTTTTCCTTTTAATTTTGTCTGAGTTAGCCTTTTTGTGCTAAAAGTTTTTTAGTTTCATGTAACCAAAATTATCAGTTTTACTTCCTGTGGTTCTCTATCTTAAGCTTGATTATAAACTCTTTCCTTATCCATATATCTGTCAAGTATATTTTCCCCATGCTCCCCTACTTTTAAATAAACGATATCACCCTTTATGTCTAGATAATTTATCCATTTTTAACTTAAACTGGTATATGGTATGAGATGTTGGACTATGTCTAGTGTTTACTAACTTGCTTTCCAGCTTCCCAACAATTTTTTTTTCAAATGGTAAGTTCTTATCCCAAAAGCTTGGATCTCTGAGTATATCAAACACTATAGAATTATGATTCATTATGGTATGTTATTGTGTACATTGGTGCTTTCAATGTCTGACCAAGATCTAACCACTCTACTATGCCTATTTCAGTCACCTGCATGGCCATGGGAAAAATAGTTTTTATGTGCTCATTCAGCTGGGGAAATTTGTCTTGCCACTGAATTTCAATGACTCAGGAAGAAAGAGTGAGAATGAAGACCTTGTGCAGCTCTGGCCTACCTAATTCCAATTCACACGCAAGTCAAGACACCACCCATGGCATCAATGGTCCTCAAAAACAAAGGACAAACAAAACTGTTTGCCTCATCTATTCAGTTGTTCCACCACTCTATTTCTTAGTCAGTACCAGTTTGCCTTGATGATTACCTCTTTGTAATATAATTTGCAATTTGGAACTGCTAGTTGGCCTTCCTTAATTCTTTTTCATTGATTCCCTTGATGTTACTGCCTTTTTTTTTCTTTGAAATGAATTTTGTTGCTACAAAATAAGTCTGGTAATTTGATTGGTAAGAGACTGAATAACTAAATCAACTCAGATAAAATCATCATGCTTATTATGGCCTACCAATGAGCAACTGGTATTTCTCTAATCATTTTAATCTGTCATTATTTGTGGGAAAAGGGTTTTGTAACTGTGTTCCTACAATCCCAGGGTTTGTCTTGGCAGGTAGACTCCCTGGTATTTTATATTGTTCACAGTTATTTTAAATGGAATTTCTCTTTCTATCTCTTCCTACAGGGTTTTGTTGATAGTATATATAAATTCTTATGATTTATATGGTTTGGTTTATATCATGTAGCTTTGCTGAAATTGTTAATTGTTTCAAGTACTGTTTTAATTGATTCACCATTGTTCTCTAAGTTTACCAACATATCATCTGCAAAGACTGATAGTTTTGTTTCTTCATTGCCTATTTTTATTCCCTCTTGGATTTCTGTTATAGCTAGCACTTCTAGTACAATATTGAATAATATTGATGATAATGGACATCCTTGCTTCATTACTGATTTCATTAGGAAAGCTTCAAGTTCATCCCTGTTATAGATAATGCTTACTTTTGGCTTTAGATAGATACTACTTATCATTTTAAGAAAAACTCCATTGTACTTTACAATCCTTTTTAATAGAAATGAGTGTGGTACTTGTCAAAGACTTTCACTGCATCCATTAACATAAAAATATGATTTTTGTTATTTTTATTAATATGGTCAATTATCCTGAGAGTTTATCTAATATCAAACCAGACTTGTATTCCTGGTAGAAATCCCATCTGATTATAGCGTATGAATTTTTTGATATATTTCTGTAATCTCCTTGCTATACTTTATTTAAATTTTTGCATTGATATTCATTATGGAAATTGGCCTACACTCTTCTTTCTCTGTTTATGTTCTCCCTAGTTTAGGTATCAATACCATATTTGAGTCATAAAAGGAATTTGGCAGGAATGACTCTACTAAGTTTTTAAAATAGTTTATATGGTATTGGGATTAATTGTTCCTGAACTATTTTTGTAGAATTCCCTTGTTAATCCTTCTGGTCCTTAGGAATTTTTTCTCAGGGAATTTGTTGGAGGCTCATTGATGGCTTGTTCAATTTTTTTTTCCAAGATAAGGTTAAGTATCCCATTTCCTCTTCTGTTAATCTGGGCAATTAATAATTTTGTAAATGCTCATCCATTTCACTTAGGTCATTAGATTTATTAGCATATGTTTTGACAAAATAGCTCCCAACAATTATGTTAATTTCATTTTCACTAGTGGTGAATTCATCCTTTTCATTTTTGGTACCAGTAGTTTGGTTTTCTTATGTCTCTTTAAAAATCAAATTAACCAATGATATATCTAATTTTTTGGTATTTCTCCCCATAAAACCAGTTCCTAGCTTGTTTTATTAGTTTTATGGTTTTCTTTAATTTTTGTTAATCTCTCCTTTGATTTTCAGAATTTCTATTTCAGTATTTAGTTGGGGATTATAAATTTGTTCTTTTTCTAGGTATTTTTTTAGCTGTATGCCCAATTCATGAATTTGTTCTAAGCCTTCCAAATCATAAATATAGAAGCTACTAAATATTGTGTTATCCTGAGGGTGTATGCATGATATTTGAACTGTGTCTTTCTGACTGTTTGTCTTTCTCTTTGACCTGGAAGGTCTGGAATTAGGATCCTGGGAGTTTTTATTTAAAGATCTTTTTCAGAAGTTAATCAGTGGATTCCTTCAATTTCTATTTTGTCCTCTTGTTCTAGAATATCAAAGCAGTTTTCTTTAACAATTTCTTGAAAAGTGATATCTAACCTTTTTTTTCTTATTGCTTTCAAGTAAGTCAAACATTTTTAAATAATCTCTTCCTAATCTATTTTCTAGGTCAGTTGTTTTTCCAATGAGATATTTCATATTTTATCCTATTTTTTCATTCTTTGGATTTTGTTTTATTGTTTTTTGATGTTTCATGGAGTCATTAGCTATGACTCACCCAATTCCATTTTTTTCAGTTAATCTTTTTTATGTTTAATTTATTTATTTTTGGTTTTTAATATTCACTTGCACAAGATTTTGAGTTCCAAATTTTCTCCCCATTTCTCCCCTTTCCACACCCCAAGATTACCCCTTCCACCAATCTGCACTCCATCCTATTACCCCCTTTCTTATCCCCTTCCCCTTCTATTTTCCTGCAGTGATAAATGGATTTCCATACCCTTTTGCCTGTACTTTTTATTTCCCAGTTGCATGTAAAAACTATTTTTAACATTCATTTGTAAAACTTTGAGTTCCAAATTCTCTCCCTTCTTCCCTCCCCACAGACCCTCATTGAGTAGGAAAGCAATTGTATGTAGGTTATATATATATATGTAGTCATGCAAAATACTTCCCTAATAATAATGTTGTGAAAGACTAACTGTATTTTGCCTCATCTTATCCCACCCCCAATTTATTCTATTCTCTCCTTTTGCCCTGTCTCTCAAAATTGTTTGCTACTGATTACCCTCTCCCCCAATTTGCCCTCTCTTTCATTACCACCACCCCCTTATCCCATTGCACCTTACTTTCCTGTAGGGTAAGATAGATTCCATACCAAATTGAGTGTTTATGTCATTCCCTCCTTAAGCCAATTCCAATGTGAGTAAGTTTCACTCATTCCCTCTCACCTCTCCTCTCTTCCCTTCCACTGTAAAAGCTTTTTTCCCCTCTTTTATTTGACATAATTTATCCTCATTCTACCTCTCCCTTTCTCTTTCTCCCAGTACATTCCTCTCTCATCCATTAATTTTATTTTTTACATATCATCCCTTCATATTTAACTGACAATGTGCTCTCTCTCTCCCTCCCTCTCTACCTCTCCCTCCCTCTCTCTCTACCTCTCCCTCCCTCTCTCTCTCTCCCTGCCTCTCTCTCCATATTGATAGATAGATATAGATGAAATAGACACACACATATATATATATATATGTGTGTGTGTGTGTGTGTGTGTGTGTTATCACTGGATTCTTTCAATTTCTATTTTGCCCTCTGGTTCCAGAACATCTTGAAAGATGATGTCCAGGCTCTTTTTATTATCATGGCTTTCAGGTAGTCCAATAATTTCTTAAATTATCTCCCCTGGATCTATTTTCTAGGTCAGTGGTTTTTCCAATGAGATATTTCACATTGCTTTCTATTTTTTTATTCTTTTCATTTTGTTTAATAATTTCTTGATTTCTCATAGAGTTATTAGCTTTTATTTGCTCTATTTTTAAGGAATTATTTTCTTTTTAACTTTTAAGGAATTAACTTTAAAGGAATTCTTTTCTTCTGTAAGCTTTTAAGGAATTATTTTGTTCTGCAAGCTTTTGCACCTCCTTTTCATTTGGCCAATTCTGCTTTTTAAGACACTTGTCCTCCTTGACTTTTTGGACCTCTTTTGCCATTTGGGTTAGTCTATTTTTAAGGGGTTATTTTCTTCAGTATGTTTTGGGTTCTCCTTTAGCAAAATGTTGACTCGTTTTTTATGATTTTCTTACATCAATCTCATTTATCTTTCTAATCATATTTCCTCTACTTCACCTATTTGATTTTCAAAATCCTTTTTTGCTCCTCCGTGACTTGAAACTAATTCATATTTTTCTCAGAGGCTTTGGATATAGAAGTTTTGTCTTTGTTGTCTTCTTCTGGTTGTATGTTTTGATTTTCTTTGTCACTGAAGTAAGATTCTGTAGCCTGAGAGGTTTTTATCTTCTGTTTGCCTATTTTCCCAGGCAATTACTTGACTTTTTAACTCTTTGTTAAGGTAGTGATCTGCTTTCAGTGTGGAGGTTGTACTGTTCCAAGCTTCAATGGTTTTTGTTCAGCTGTTTTCAGAGATAATTCTGGGGACCTGTAAATTTTCAGTTCTCCCAAGGTGGTATGATCAAAGGAGAGGTATTTACTCCTATCCTGACCTGAACTATGGTTTGTGAGCGATCACAAAAACTCTTTTCTGTCTTGGAACTCTAAGAAGGATTCCCTCTCCCCTGCCACCACAAGCTCCCCCACACTAATGCTCCTTTTAATCCCAGGGTTGCTACCCAGGACTGTGACCCAGATCCATGAAAAGGCAAAGCAAGAAAATACTGCCTCAGTGCCATCAGAGAGATCCCTGTAATTTCCCTCTGATCAGTCATTCAATCCCTTCACTGTTTGTGGACTGAGAGCTCCAGAAACAGATGCTCAGTCCTGGGGCTGAGGCCAGATTGCACTCATCCAGGTCCAATAGACCTTTCCTAATGGCCTTCTAAGTTGTCTTTAGCACTTGTGGGTTTAGAAGTCTAGAAACTGCCACAGCTGTCAATGATTCACTCCCCTGAGTCCTACTTCAGGGTTTGCTGGGGCCTGGTCTGCACTGGCAAATTTTGCACTGGACTGTGCTCCTCTCTCAGCCTGGTGCAACTGACCTTTTCTGTAGAATTTCCAGGTGGTTGTGCACCAGAAATTTTTTTAACCCTGTCATTCTGCGGGCTCTGCTGCTCCAGAATTTGTTTAGTCATTTTTTACAGGCATTTGGAGGGATTTGGGGGAAACCTGAAGAGAGTCCCTGCTTTTACTCCACCATCTTGGCTCTTCCCCCTTAGGTTAATCTTCTCTATATTTTAAGTTATTTCATCAGTGAGCTCTTCTGCCTCCTTTTCCATTTGGCCAATTTTTTTTTAAACTTTTTCTCTTCAATGAATTATTAACCTCTTTTCCCATTTGACCAACTCGACTTTTTAAAGACTTCTTCACTGAATTTTTATGCCTCTTTTACCAATACTCTGTTATTTAAAGTATTATTTTCTTCAGTACTTTGGGAGGCCTCTTTATCAGGCTGTTGACCCCTTTTTTTCATCTTTTTCTTCCATTAGAGTCATTTTTCTCCCAATTTTTCTTCTACCTCTCTTATTTAATTTTAACCATCATTTTTGGGCTCTTTTAATGCCTGAGACTGATTCACATTTTTCTTTGAGGCTTTACATATAGCTCCTCTTATTTCACTTTCTTCTGAGTTTATGTCTTCATCTTTCCTGGCAAGATAGTAACTTCCCATAGTCAGGTTCTTTTTTGTTAGTCACTAATTTTTCCAGCATATATCTTAACTTTTTACTCTGTGTTAAAGTTCAGTTTGACTCCTGGGCCAAGGAGCAAGGGGGGAACTCTTTCAAGCTTTGGGCTTTTGTGCTGCTCTTTTCAAAGCTTGTTCTAGGGGTTCTGTAAGTTTTCAGTTCTCCCAAGGTATGTGATCTAAGGACGGATGTGGTTATTGCTCTCCTGGCCTATTCAGTGGTCTGTGAGTAACCCAAGCACTCTTCTTCACCCTGGAACTGTGATCAGTTTCACCACTCCTGCCAGTACCTTTCCTTCTCCTCCAGAGACAATGACTAAGAACCACATATGGGTAATGTAACAGAATCCTATTCTCTATACCAGCAATGGGTCTTATGTTATCTCCTTCTGACCAGTTGTCCAGCCCCCCTACTGCCTGTGGACTAAGAGTTCTAGAAACCTCCACTGCGGTAGATCCATTCGATACCAAGACATGCTGCTGGCTTGGTGGATTCAGCCTGCTTTGACATGGCCTGGGCTGGATTGTGTTCTACACTTACCCCTATCCTTCTGATTTTCCAACTTGTCTTGGATTGGAAAATTGCTTTTCCCTCTTCTTTTCTAAATTCTGCCAACCAGAATTCCTTTTGAAACGTATTTTAATATTGTTTGGAGAGGAATTTGGAAGAGCCTCAGGCAAGTCCCTGTCTTTACCATCTAGGCTCCAACCACCCACACTTCATATGATCCCAGAAACTCTGAGGGTCTTCCCCTTTTAGACTGATACTTTTGTAATGGTAAACCTGGCCATTTTTTGTCTCAACTCTTACTTAGCCCTTAGTCAATAAATGGACATTGTCTCAGACAAACTGATACTTGGGAAAGACATTAATTTAAAAAGGTCAAGGTCACCCACTGCATCCTGGGTCATTACCACTTTTCTTGACTCTTGTCTTGCTATTAGACTGTGATGACTATGGAAGAGAATGAGGTTGATGACTTTGTGCAACTCTGCCTCACTTAAATCTAATTTATGTGCAAGTCAAGATGTCACCCTCATGATGTCATTAATATTCTTAGAGAATGAGGGACAAACAAAAACAGAAGCCCAAAGAGATCCAAGAAAGAGGAAAAGGACCCACATGTACAAAAATATTTATAGCTGCTCTTTTTGCTGTGTCAGAGGATTAGAAAATGAAGGTATACCCATCAGTTGGGGAATGGTACATGTTAAGGTGTGTGAATGCAATGGGACACTATTGTGCTGTAAGAAATTATGAAGGGGATGTTTTAAAAACTGGGAAGACTTAAATGTACTAATACTTGAAAACTAAATAGATAAATGAATAAATATGAAGAGAACAATACTAGAAGAATAAATTAAACAGTGATAGCAATTTTGTAAAGATAATTAACTTTTTGAAAGACTTTGTAACTCAACACAATCGCCAACCACAGTTTCAAAGGACTCATATTGAAATAGCCCCATATTTTTCCTGTTATTCCTTCTTTCTTTCTTTTTCTTCCTTCCTTCTTCCTTCCTTCCTTCCTTCCTCCCTCTCTCTCTCTCTCTCTCTCTCTCTCTCTCTCTCTCTCTCTCTCTCTCTCTCTCTCTCTCTCTTCTTTTTTCCCCTCTCTCTTCTTTCTCTCAGTTACAGTATTATGCACAGGAACAAGTCCTTCAGGGTTGGAGAGATACAGATGCTCATCCAAACATAATGATTCCTCATTGCCCTGCCCTAAGATTCTCTGTTCTGCCAATTACATGATCCAAGGCTAATCTAGACCATCTACTGTTTTCCATAAGTGGAATAAAATAAGTGAATCAAGTCAGTCTGGTGTAATTCACAACCACCCTTTTGTTGGAAAAGTCTAGAATTATTACATATGCAGCCATGATGTTTCCATTTTTGTTGCTTTTCTTTTTTGCTCTTTTCACAAGAGAATTCTAGCATATACTTTTGCTCTGCTGGCTTCTGCTTTTGGTAGCTCATGAAAAATGATCTGTAGGTGGTTGGTATCCTTTTGCCAGAATCAATACAGTTTCTGTTCCGAAAACCTGAAAATTCAAATAATCTTTTTTTTCCCTCTCATAAAGATTTAGTCAAGGATTTATATATCCTGGAAAACTTGGCTCCAATTATATTATTCTTCCATATTTTTGGAAATATGTGTTTAAAATAACATGCTGTACTACCAAAAAAGCAAACTATGTTGAAATAAATCCTTGTAACTTTTGCCCCTGTAAGCTTCCATTGAGGAGAGAGTGGATCTAGATATATTTGTCTGCCTGTAGCATTTCATTTGACTGAAAATCCCAAAAATTCAAGGGGATTGTTACTATATATTTAGCATCTGCTAATCTTTCATTTTCCAGGAAGAATCGAACTTAAATGAAGAATTTTCCTTTTGCTATGACTGTTGCTTTTCTGCAACCTTTAATATGCTGTCCTTTTGTTATCAGAAGAATTTGAAGTACACATGATTCAAAGAAGAATAGCTGTTGAAGTTTACAAATGTTTTTTAAAGATAGAAAATTAAAAAAGGGTAGAAAGTACAATGGACAGAGGCAAAAGGATCTAAATATAGAGATGAAAGGCATAGAGTCATAGAATTTTAGAAAAAGGATCATTTAAAAGCATTTATTATATACCAACCATATGCAAAAAACTGGCATGTATAAAAGTGAGGTTTTCTTTCATCTGAAGGAACTTAAATCCTACTAAGAAGGGGATTTGGAGATCATGTGGGCCAACTTTTGCCAAGAAACCGATGACTCATTTTACAGATGGAGAAACTATAATCTAGAAGGATCAAGTAATCAATCGATTAATCAACCAATAAATATTATAAAGTAGTCTGGCAGATTTTCTATTTATCAAATGGCTAGGATCTTTGGGTTTATTACACACTAGATTACTGTCCTTGCTCATTTGCTTCTGTATGTTTTTTTATATAGTCTGTTCTCTGATCAACCTTTTCAAATTATTTTTTTATATAATTTAAGCTTTGTAGATAATTTGAGATCTAATACTTCTATGTTTTCTTAGGCAACTGGGTTGACTGGTGTATAAGATCACTAGACTCGGAGGCAGGAAGATTCCAATTCAAGTGCTTTCCTTTCAGATGTTTGCTAGCTTTGTGATACTTAGAAAGACATTTAAACTTTCCCAGCCTAAGTTTTTCCAAATAGAAAATAGGGATAATGATAAGATTTACCTCCAAGAGTTATTTTGGAATCAAATGAGATAATACATACATTGTGTTGCAAGCATTAAAGCACTACAAAATGTTAGCTATTATTATTGTAATTATCAAGAAAACAAGGTTAGTATGCCATAGTGTAAGACCTGGGTTTGAATCCCCCTCATTTACTAGCTATGTGAAGCTGGATAAATCATTTAAACTTTCTAAGTTGCAGTTTCCTTATTTCAAAGACAAAAATTATATATAGATATAGATATTTAACTCTCAGGGGTCTTGTGAAGATAAAAATGATATTCTATATTGGAGGCAGTAGGGTACAGTGGAAAGATTGCTGACTGTGGAGTAAAACAACCTGAGTTCTACCTGATATTCCACTTCTGATATTTCTTGATTATATAACCTTGGGCAAGTTACTTAACCTCCTTGGGCCTCAGTTTCTCCAATGATAAAATGAAGGAGATGGCCTTGATGGTCCTTTTGTCCCTTCTAGATGTATGATCTCATAAATTCAATTGTTTTGTTATTGTTGTTGTTGTTATCCTATGAGTGCAAACTATAATTTTGATCTTTTGTACTAAAACACTCAAGGTAAAATTGTTTCTATGTCACATAGTGCCACTTTAATTTGACTCACTGTGTCCTGGAAATACTCATTCTCCTACGACATTCATGAAAGTCTCTTTGATCCACTACAAATCTATCAAAAATTTTGGTGACATCAAATTCAGGCATGATACATATTTTTGTTGTTCAATCATTCATTCATATATGACTTTTTGTGATTACATGGACCATACAGTCCATGGGGTTTTCTTAGCAAAGATACTAAAGTGGCTTACCATTTTCTTCACCAGTGGATTAAACTAAATAGAGGTTGTGCCTTGCCCAGGGTTAGATTACATTTGAACTCAGGTCTTCCTGACTCTAGACCCAGCATTCTATCCACTGAGACACTTAATTGATTCCTTCATGGTACATATAGAAGTGACCTTTGTATGGAGTTCCTACTGACTTCTAAAAGAAAATTCCATGTTTAGTCAGGAATAGCAGAAATCCACAATTGGGTTTTGATGACTGATTTAAGCATTTTCCCCCCATTATTATCAATTTGCATTTAGACTAAATAGGCCTTTCTGGGAAAGTCATTTTCAGGTATATTTCAAGCTCTTCAAATGGCAGCTAAAAACAGGATGTGTGCAAGGCCAGAGGAATGTCTTTCACAATGCTTATTTTAATCCCTCAGACGTAGAATATGTTGTGGATCTTCAGAAAACATTTGGGAATTTGGTTATTCCCCAGATTTCTCATCTTGGAGAATTTTAAGGGACAATTGGCTTTTGACAATCAGGATATCTAATGAAGTTACTCATCACCAATGCTCTGATAATAAAACAAAGAGAACTTAATAATTTTTTAATAAAACATTCACAAAGTATTTCTGATTTTGTGAAGTTTCAAAATTTCCTTTGTCTTGGATGCTTTTCTACAAGAGTTAATTATTTTTTTTTCCAATGCTTACTAAGAGAACATACCTAGGGTTTGGAAATCAATGGAGAAGATCCATTTTTGAAGCATTTCCATCAACTGTTGGTCTTGGCTAAAATGACCCCAAAAAGCTTTGTCCATATTGGTCTGAGAGCAAGCCTAGCAAAAAGAAGCTCAACATTAGACTCCTGGCATCATTATTAACTTGCTATGTGGCTTTGAGAAAGGCCACATTCAGTTTCAGCTTTCTCTCTTCTAACCACAGAGGAGAATAAATGGAAAATTGCATAGTTAGAAAAGATTCATTTTTTAGGTACATTTATCACTTCCCTTGTGTTTTCTTATTTTTTTTTTATTTCACAAAGATTTATTCAGCATCTCTTCTAGGCTCCCTTGACAGAATTTTTTCTTTGGGCTCTGCTGCACTAATTATTTTATTATTATTATTATTATTAAATTTTATGTTTATTTTTAGTTTACATTATTCATTTCCACAAGATTTTGAGTAAAAAATTTTCTCCCCATCTTTCTCCTACTTACCACCCCCTAACAGTAATCCCAAGATAAAATCCCAACCCAATCTGCTCTCTCCTATATCCTCTCCCATACCCCCCTCCAACTATCCAGTAGGACAAGATGGATCTCTATACCACAGTGCCTGTATATCTTATTTCCCAGTTGAATATAAAAAATAATATTTTTTAAACATTTCATTTTAAAACTTTGAATTCCAGATTTTTTCCCTTCCTCCCTCTTCATCCACCCTTACTGGGAAGATAAGCAATTAAATATAGGTTGTACATATGTAACTATGCAAAATGTTTCCATAGTGGATATATTGTAAAAAACTGACTATTCCCTCTATCCTAACCTGCCCCCAACTTGTTCTGTTCTCTACTTTGACCCTGTCCCTTTTCAAAAGTGAGTGCTTCCAACTTCCCTCCCTCCAGCCTGCCCTCCCTTCCATCATCCCCCCTCTCATCCCCTTGCCCCCTACTCTCCTATAGGGTGAGATACCCTATTTAGTGTATATGCCATTCCCTTCCTAAGCCACATTCAATGAAAATAAGGTTGACCCATTCCCTTTTGCCTTCCTGTTCTTCCCCTCCATTGTAACAGTTTTCCCTTGCCTCTTCTATATGAAATAATTTACCCCATTCTGTCTCTCCCCATCTCTTCTCATTATATTCCTCTCACCTCTCAATTCACCTTTTAAGTATAATCCCTTGCTATTCAATTGGTCCTATGCCCTCTGTCTATGTATACCTGTACACACATATACACACATTCACATATGTATTCATATGCCCATATACCCTCCTATACAGACATATATATGTATGTATACATATATATAGATTTATATTCCCTTCAACAATTCTCATATCGAGAAAAGTTACAATTATCATTTTTCCATATAGGAATGAAAATAGTTCAACTTTAATAAGTTCCTTATGATTTCTTTTCCCTGTTTACCTTCTCATGCTTCTTGTATCTGAATGTCAAATTTTCTATTCAACTCTTGTTTTTTGTTTTTTTTTTTTCATCAAGAATGCTTGGAAGTCCTCTATTTCATTGAATGACCATATTTTCCCCCGAAAAATTATACTCAGTTTTTCTTGGTAAGTGATTCTTGGTTTTAATCCCATCTTCTTTGACCTCTCAAATATTATATTCCAAGTCCTTTTATCCCTCAGTGTGAAAGCTGCCAGATCCTGTATTATCCTGATTGTATTTCCACAAAATTCAAATTGTTTCTTCTTGATTGCTTGTAATATTTTCTCCTTCATCTGCGAACTCTGGAACCTGGCTATAATATTCCTAGGCGTTTTCATTTTTGGAACCTTTTCAAGAGATGATCAGTGAATTCTTTCAACCTCTCTTTTGCCCTCTGGTTCTAAAACATCAGGGCAATTTTCCTTGAGAATTTCTTGAAGGATGATTTCTAGGTTCTTTTTTTGATCATGTCTTCCAGGTAGTCCAATAATTTTTAAATTATCTCTTCTGGATCTATTTTCCAAGTCAGTGGTTTTCCCAATGAGATATTTCACATTACTTTCTATTTTTTTCATTTTTTGGATCTGTTTAATAGGATCTTGATTTTTCATAAAGTCACTAGCTTCCATTTGCTCCAGTCTAATTCTGAAGGAATGATTCTCTTCAGTGAGTTTTTGAGATTCACTTTCCATCTGGCAAATTCATCTTTTTAAGGCATTCTTCTCTTCGTTGGCTTTTTGAGCCTCTTTTGCCATTTGAGTTAGTCTATTTTTTAAGGTGTTATTTTCTTCAGTCAGGTTATTGACTGCCTTTTCATGATTTTCTTGCATCATTCTCATTTCTCTTCCCAATTTTTCTTCCACTTCTCTTATTTGGTTTTCAAAATCTTTCTTAAGCTTCTCTATGAACTGTAACCAGTTCTTTTTTTTTCTTGGAAGCCTTTGGTGCAGGAGTTCTGACTTTGTTGTCCCTCCTGTTCCATGCTTTGATCATTTTTGTCCCCATAATAGGAATCTAAAGTCAGATTGCTATGCTTTCTTTGCTTGCTCATGTTGCCCCTCAATTACTCGACTTTTGAGCTTTTTGTCACAGTAGAACTCTGCTTCCAGAGAGGAGAGCTTTGCCCCAAATCTCTGGGTTTTTTTGCAGCTACTGGAGTGATTAGTTGGGTGCTTTCTCAGGAGCCTGCACAAGCTCTAGCACCTGGCCACACACCCCAAGATCTCCACCCTAGACAGAGATCCAGATCCAAACAGGTTAAATCAAGAATAATTACCCCCTCAGACTGGTTACTTAGTCCCCCTACAATCTGAAAGCCAGGGGCTCTGAAGCAGCTACACTTCAGCCACTTCTCCCTCTGGGGGCAGAGGATGGACTGCACCCCTGTACCCCCTGGTCCCAAAGTTCACAGTGAACTCTTACTTTGTCTCTGGAGTTTTTTGGGTTGATAATTCTGGAAACAACCAGAGCTGCTGAGGATGCACTCTCCTGAAGTCCCTCCAGCCATGGCTGGCCATGGCTGCCCTGGGGCTAAAACTTCAGGCTCTCCAGGTGCTGGGCTCTGCTCCCAGCCTGCTGCAATGGACTCTTCCTGATGGCCTGCCAAGCTGCCTTCAGCAGGAGATTTGTTTCTCTCTGTCACTTTGTGGGTTTTGTAGCCCTAAAGTTTGTTTAGAGTCATTTTTATCAGTAATTGAGGTGGTTATGGGGGAGAACTTGGAGTTTTTCTGCTTCTATTCTGCCATCCTGGCTCCTCCCCTCCTTGTGTTTTCAATAGCTAAAATTGAGTAACTCAAGGTAAAGAGGAAACTTAGTGCCATGAAATTTCCCTTACTTTGGACATAGAAGACAAATGTATGAGCCATCTTGGATGCTTGTTAGCTGTGCAATTATGAATAATGAACCTAATTTACCCTGGCCTTAGTTTCCTCATTTATGAAATGAGTTCATGTCTCTTTTAGGTCTTTGATCCTAAAACTCAACATTGAGACTCTTTTTGCCAGTTATCCCTCATATCAATGTTTTCTTTCAGAAATTCACATTTCCTTTAAAAATATTTCTTGAGAAGAACCTACTATTTCTAAAGAAACTTATGATGCCTGCTTGTACATTTAGGTACCTATTTTCCTAAAATAAGTGAACTTTGCCAGTGGGAAAAATTTGCAAAATTACAGAGGTAATGTAAGTATTTTTTTATTGGAATTGGTTGATGTTATGAATTATACATGTGTAAACATAGAAGAATGAAAAATGTGCCCATTAAAATATTAAATACCAGAACAAATGCTATTTCCAAGGGCCACATAATGTCAGACTTGACTTGTAAAGTTTTTAATAGGAAGATATTAAATTATCACTTAGTACAATTATATTTCTTTTTGACTGTTTCTATAATTCCACTGGAATAGCAAAATCACAATTAGGAAAGTTCCTCTACCAAAGCATATTGACACCATTTCCATAATTTAGAGTCTTAGAAACTTGTTCAAGGTGCTGATAAATTAAGCCACTTGCCTAGAGTCACACAGTCAATATCAAAGTTAGGACTTGAATCCAAATTTTCCTGACTCTGACACTGGCTCTCCCTCTACTATACCCCAGTTCCCTCTCATCAATCATTTAAATGTGGATTATCTAGTCAAGAGCCAGCTACCTTTTAAGTTCCATTGATAAAACTGGGGCTCAGTAATACTTGTGTGTTCTACCAGGTGCTATCATAAGGCCTAAGGCATAATCAGAGGGAAGAAGAAGACCAGAAAGGGAAAAGAAAGACTAGAAGAAAAAGAATGAGAATAAATATATAAGAAAGTAGCACAAATAATGAAGAGGGTTTTTTTTAGCATATATTACTGCTAGTATTTGCTTCAGTTATCACTCAATAAGTATTTATCCTTCATCTACTATAATAGGCACCATCTGAATAGGTTGCTAGCACTTTGCTTATCATTATATACTTGTAGCCTGATTTAGAGCAATTTTTTAAACTTATTTTTCTTTAATTTTAATTTATGGAATAACACAAACATTTCCAAAATATAGCACAATAAAAATATGATTGCATATGAATCTGCAAATCTACTATGCACAGCTTGCTAATTAATTTCAAACACAAAAAAACTATCATTTAAATTTCTTTTTTTTCTTTCCTTCACCCCATACCCTAGAGATGACTATCATTAGACACAAATAATTCTCTCTCTCTCTCTCTCTCTCTCTCTCTCTCTCTCTCTCTCTCTCTCTCTCTCTCTCTCTCTGTGTGTGTGTGTATACACAAAAAATATGTATGTATGTATGTGTATATGTAAAATTATAATATGCATCCATCTATTCACCAGTTCTTTATCTGGATGCAGATAGAGTCATTATCCATATGTCCTTTACAGTTAATTGGAGTATTTTAATAATCAAAATAACGTATTTGCTCAAAGTCATTCTTGAAACAGTATTATTTCTATTGTATACAATATTATCGTGGTTCTGCTCATTTTGCTTTTCATTATTTCATGCAAATCTGTCTGTTTTTTTCTAAAATCATTGAGCTTATCATTTCTTATAGCACAGCAGTATTCTGTCACAATTATATACCACAACTTGTTCAGTCTTCCACAGTTGATTAGCATCCCCTTTAATTTTCAGCTCTTTCCCACAACAAAGAGAGCTTCTATAAACATTTTAGAAATATAAGTTCTTTTTCCTTAATCATCTTTGGAAACAGAACTAGTAGTGGTAGTTCTAGGTCATAAGATATAGGCAGATTAATAACTCTTTGGTCATAATTCCAGATTGCTCTCCAAAATTGTTGGACCAATTCACAGTTCCACCAATAATGAAAGAGGGACCCATTTTTTCACCTTTTATTTTTTTATACAAACATTATTAATGTTTTAAAAAATTATAATTTCCCAACAATGGAGTCAAGAAGGCAGAGTAGAAACAAGGCTTCCATGGGGCTCTGGCTTCCACCTCCTCCAAATCATGTAAAATGAAGAAATTATGTAGCTACAGAACCCACAAAATGACACAGACAGGCTAACCTCCTGCTGAAGACAGTTCAGGCCAGTAGGAAGTGGCTAGCACAGTGCTCTGGGAGCCGCACTCAGCACTGCACAAACCCAAGATTTTAGTCTTAGGGTGGGCCTGACCAGCCACAGGCTGGAGGGACATCAGATCACCAGTAGCTGTGGCAGTTTCCACAATTATCAACACATAGATGCTCAGGACAAAGTGAGAGTTCAGTGCAGTGTGGACTTTGGGATCCAGTAGTTCAGGAGTGCAGTTGGCCTTTGTCCCCAGGGCAAGACAGCACAGTGGCCATGCAGCCCCAGCTGCATGGCGGCTTCAGCTCCTGGCCAGCATGCAGATTGTAGGGCGACCAAGCAACCAGTCTGAAGGGTAATCTCTCTTGCTTTAACCTGCTTGGATCTGGATTGCGGTATAAGGTGGAGGTCTTGGGGTGTGTAACCAGCTTGCCAGAGTATGTGTAGGCTTCAGAGAGTGCACCCAACTAATACCTGCAGCACCTGAAAAAACCTGAGCGATTGGGATGAAGCTCCCCTGTATGGTAGCAGAGTTCTACTGTGGCAAAAAGCCCAAAAGTTAAATAATTGAGTGGCAACATGAGAAAATGAGAGAAGCAAAGTAACCCAACTTTACACTCCTATTTCATGGACAAAAAGGATCAAAGTATGGAACAGGAGGAAGACAGTGAAGACAGAAATCTTGCACCAAAAGCTTCCAAGAAAAATACAAGCTGGTTACAGGCCATAAAAATGCTTAAAAAGGATTTTCAAAACCAAATAAGAGAAGTGGGAAAAAATGGGAAGAGAAATGAAAACAATGAAAGAAAATTATGAAATGAGAGTCAACAACCTGACTGAAGAAAATAACACCTTAAAAAAATAGAATAACTCAATTGGCAAAAGAGGCTCAAAAAGCCAATGAGGAAAAGAATGCCTTAAAAAGACAAATTTGCCAGATGTAAAAAAGAATTTCAAAAGCTCACTGAAGAGAATCATTCCTTCAGAATTAGATTGGAGCAAATGGAAACTAGTGACTTTATGAAAAATCAAGATACTGTTAAATAGATCCAAACAAATGAAAATTTAGAAGGTAATTGGAATATCTCATTGGGAAAATCAGTGACCTGGAAAATAGACACAGGAGAGATAATTTAAAAATTATTGGAATACCTGAAAGCTATAATCAAAAAAATAACCTAGAAATAATCCTTCAAGAAATTCTCAAGGAAAATTGCCATTATGTTTTAGAACCAGAGGGCAAAAAAGAGGTTGAAAGAATCCACCAATCATCTCCTGAAAAAAGATCACAAAGAAAAAACCCCTAGGAATATTATAGCCAGGATCCAGGATTCCCAGATCAAGGAGAAAATATTACAAGTAGCCAGGAAGAAACAATTTGAATATTGTGGAAACACAATCAGGAAAACATAACATCTGGCAGCTTCTACATTGAGGGTTTGAAGGGTTTGGAATATGATATTCTGGAGGCCAAAGGAGCTGGGATTAAAACCAAGTGTCACCTACCCAGCAAAACTGAGTATCATGTTTCAGAGGAATAGAGGACTTTCAAGTATTCTTGAAGAAAAAACCAGAGTTGAATAGAAAATTTTACATTCAGATACAAGAAGCAAGAGAAGTATGAGAAGGTAAACAAGGATAAGAAATCATAAGGGACTCATCAAAGTTGAACTATTTACATCCCTACATGGAAAATTATAATTGTAACTGATGTAACTTTTCTCAGTATGAGAATAGTTGAAGGGAAAAGAAATGTGTGTATATATGTATGTATGAATGTATACATACATATACACACATACATATATGTCTATATAGGAGGGTATATGGGCACATGAATACTTATGTGAATGTGTGTATATATGTTTACAGGTATACATAGATAGAAGGCACAAGACCAATTTAATAGGAAGGGATGATACTTTAAAGGTGAAATTAAGAGGTGAGAGGGGAATATAATGAGAGGAGATGGGGAGAGACAGAATAGCGTAAACTATCTCATATAGAAAAGGCAAGTAAAAATGGTTACAATGGAGGGGAAGTACAGCAAGACAAAAAGGAATGGTTAAAACTTATTCTCATTGAATTTGGCATAGGGAGGGAATGACATACACACTAAATAGGGCATCTCACCCTACAGGAAAGTAGGGGAGAAGGAGATTAGAAGGGGGATGGTGAAAGGTAGGGCAGGCTGGTGGGAAGGGAAGTTGGAAGCACCCACATTTGAAAAGGGAAAAGATCAAAGTAGAGAATAGAACAAGTAGTATTTAGGAAAGGAGGGAGGAAAATATAGTCAGTCTTTTACAATATATCCACTATGGAAATGTTTTGCATAGCTACACATATACAACCTATATTGAATTGTTTATCTTCCCAATAAGGGTGGGTGACAAGGGAGGAAGGGGATGAATCTGGAATTCAAAGCTTTAAAATCGTATGTTTAAATATTATATTCATACACACACACACACACATATATATATGTATATATATATATATATTTATAAATATTATTTTATAGGTAACTGGGAAATAAGATATACAGGCACTGGAGCATAGAGATACACCATGCCTTACTGGAAAGTCACAGGGGGTATGGGAGAAGATATGGGAGAGAGAAGATTCGAGGAGAGGATATCCAGTGGGATTGCTATTTTGGGGTGGTGGGTAGAGGGGAAAATGGGGAGGAAATTTGTGACTCAAAATCTTGCAGAAATTAATTATGTAAACTAGAATTAATAAAGCATTTGATAAAAATAAAAGTAAATACTTTTCCCTTTGGGGAGCAAAAAAAGAAAAGAGAAAAAACTAGAGCTGAATTGAAAATTTGACATTCAGATACAAGAAGCAAGAGAAGCATGAGAAGGTATACAGGAAAAAAAACATTAGGAACTTATCAAATATGAACTTTTTACATCCCTTCGTGGAAAAACGATAATTGTAACCGATAAAACATTTCTCAGTATGAGAATAGTTGGAGGGAATAGAAATGGACAGAGAGAGAGAGAGAGAGAGAGAGAGAGAGAGAGAGAGAGAGAGAGATATGTCTCTATAGGAGAGTATATTGGCATATGAATACATATGTGAATATGTGTATATATGTGTACAAGTATACATAGATAGAGAGCACAGGACCAATTTAATAGGAAGGGATGAAGCCTAAAAGGTGAAATTAAGAGGTGAGAGAGGAACATAATGAGAGTAGATGGGGAGACACAAAATGGGGTAAACTATGTCACACAGAAGAGGCAAGGGAGAATGGTTACAATGGAGGGGAACAACAGGAAGGCAAAAGGGAATGGGTCAACCTTATTCTCATTGAATTTGGCTTAGGGAGAGAATGGCATACACACTAAGTAGGTATCTCACCATACAGGAGAGTAGGGGGAAAGGGGATGAGAGGGGGGATGATGGAAGGGAAAGCAGGCTGGAGGGAGGGAAGTTGGAAGCACCCACGTTTGAAAAGGGACAGGGTCAAATTAGAGAATGGAACAAGTGGGAGGTGGGACAGGAGGAAGGGAAATATAGTCAGTCTTTTATAATATATCCACTATGGAAATGTTTTGCATAGGTACACATGTATAACCTATACTGAATTGCTTATCTTCAAAGTAAGGGTGGGTTACAAGGAAGGAAAGGAATGAATCTGGAATTCAAAATTTTAAAATCAAATGTTTATATATACACACACACACATACTATCATTAATATTGTTTTACATGTAACTGGGAAATAAGACATGCATGCACTGGAGCATAGAGATCCACAGTGCCCTACTGGAAAGTCAGAGTGGGTATGAGAGAAGATATGGGAGAGAGCAGATTGGAGGAGGGGATGTCTAGTAGGATCACTATTTTGGGGTAGTAGCTAGGGGGGAAAAAGGGAAGAAAATTTGTAACTCAAAATCCTGTGGAAATGAATAATGTAAACTAAAAGTTAATAAAGCATTTGATTAAAAAAAACAAAAAAATCATAATTTCCCAATGACTTTTTCCTCTAATACACAAGTAGAATGCTTCCCTTGCCAACAAAATATGTTTACTTCATAGAAACCTAATTCATTGGTCATGTGTGACAACTTATGCCTCCATCTGGACTTATAGTCTAATATTTCATTGTCAAATAAGAGAGGTTTGTTTCACTGCCAGTCTCCTAAAGACAAGCATTGTGAAGATTAAAGTAAAAAGAAACAGATCAGAAAACAAAAGAAAACTTGCAAGGAAGCAAAGAAAAGATGGACAGCTCTCAATACAATGTGTAGTATTTATTACATAGCCTTTTTTGAAATGGAAATTTATTGCTATATATTTTGAATCTTCTCTCAGGCTTTCTTATTTTTTATTTGTTTAAATTTTAAATTCATAATAGTTCTTTTTCTTTTCATATTTTGTATTTAAGTTTTAGTATTTAAGTCTAAAAGGAAAAAAGACAAGCATTGTGTAGTGGCAAGCACAGAAGTAGTTCATACTTTGTTTCAGCTATTGAATTAACACCTTCTTTCAGTCTGTTAAGAAACAGAACATGTGAACCCCACAACTTGTTAACTCCTGGGGAGGAGCTAATGACTATATAAGGAGAGCCCCAGGGCTAGAGAGAGCAGGAGCTGAAAAGAGAACTCTTGTGTTGGTAGAGTCAAGGGGAATACTTGTGGTATCCTGGTATCCTGGTATTCTGTTTGTCAGCTCCGTCTGTGTTGATGTTTGTTTGTGATGCTTTGTACAGAAGCCCTAGGACCTTATTGGAAGCCCTGGAAGAGGATTTTCTGGTTGTATTTACACAGAAGTCCTAGAGGAAGGTTTTGGAGGTCCTGGGACTTTACTGATGATTTGTGCTGACCTTTTGGACCTTGTTTGTGGGTCTGTGTTGATTTCTATGTTGAAGATTTGTGTTGAGTTCTCAGACCTTGTTGATGGGTCTGAGTTGATTTCACAGGCAGATAGTGAATTGATGATGGTGCATGAATATTATTGTGACTCTGTTAAGCTCTGTCTTCCCAAAAACAGGAATTGTGAAGGACTTGAGGTGGACTGGGCACTGTCAACTTCAATATGGAATGGGAACTGGGTGAAAAACTGGACATGAAGCTGGACAAGGAACTGGGAGCTGCCTGCCTTTGAACCCAGGTGACATTTGGAGGTGAGACCATGGAAGAGCAACCATGGAACCTGAAAGCCAGCCTTTAGGCAAGCTGAAAGAAGACTTTACTTGGATACTGTGTACTGACTGAGAGGATTGTGATTTACTGTGACCTAGGGATGGATAACCCGTGTATTTTCCACTACCCCTTAAGAGGTTACTGAGTAGTGACTGATGACTGAGTGTAATAGCAATGGAATTTAAAGATCCCCCTGTATTGGCTTGGTTTTCAGGTTGAGTGTTGAAACCCAGAGCTTGTGAATCCCACTTGAGGGATGGACTTGTTGACATGAAAAGAGTGCTGAATTGGGAGGAGCTGGTGCCATGGATTTAGAGAGGCACAAGCAGAGAGAAAAGAAGCAGAAGAAATTTTGGAAGCAGCAATCATGAGGGGCAGTTGGAGCTGCCCAGGATTTTTGAGAGCTGCCACCCAGAGCTGCCAAGGACTATGGAGACATGGCTGCAATGCTGGTATTCTGTCTGTCTGTTTTAATGTTGTCTTGCCAGATTCATCCACTGGTGAAGGATAGTGCTGCTGTTGCAGAGGTCCTGGAGCATTGCTGTAGATTCAGAAGCCCTGAAGAAGGATCTTCTTGTTGTATGTCTACAGAAATACTGGAAGAGGGTCTTGCTGATGCTTTCAGGGGTCCTGAGACTGTTTTGCAGGCAGAGAATGAATTGATGAGGACACTGGCAATGTATCTTGTGGCCTTGTTAAGCTTTGTCTCCCCAGGAACAGAGATTGCTGAGAACTTGCCTTGGGTAAAGATGAAGAAAAGACCTCTCTTTGAGTATTAAATGCTGTGATGATATCTTAACCTTGTTGTAGCTTAGGGGGTAGATGGCCTTTGTGCTCTCTACTGCCCCTTTTGAGAAGGTACTTGATATTAACTGATGATAATTGTAATTCAGTTTTGATCAAGGGTTGGGAAACTTTTGACTTTTTTTGTGCTCTGTGACTGACCAAATGAATGTACTTTGTTTATGATTGGAAACTAATCTCCATTGGAGAAGAGAGACTTTGTGATTGACTAAATGAATGTACTTTCCAGAGGTGGAGTAGTACTTGGAAATTATCAAATTACACTTGTTGAATGCTCTATTTTGATTTTCTCTGTTCTGTCAATGGTTTGCCTTAATTTGTCACTGAATAAAGTGGAGAGTTTCTATGCTGGTATTCTGAACCTTGGAAGTTGCCTTTGCTTGGCATCATACTGAGTAGTGACTGATGATTGAATAGTGACTGATGACTGAATAGTGACTGATTTGTAATTTAGTGTGCCCCATAAGTGGAGAACTTTGACTATTGTATTTTGTGACCCATTGTCTTCAGTGTTTATCAGTATGTTATCATTTTTCATTCAAGTTTTACTTTACATTGCCATAGTCACAATAATAAATTATTATACAGGTTCTATTTATTGACATCCTTTTATATAAACATTTCCAAGTTTCTTTTAATTCTTTTATTTATTGTTGATTATGGTATGATAATATTACATTACTTATTTTAATGTTTTTATTTTTTCAAATAACACAGTTTTTTTTAATCAGTCTGTCCCTCCTACAACTTTCCCCCACTATGAAGTGGTTTTCTTAAACAAAGAAAAATCAATCCAAGATATTAATCTCTCTATCCATATTTGTATATTTTGGCTAAACAAATCCCCAAATTAACCACATGCAAAAATGTATGTTGTTTTCTGCATTTTTAGTTCACTTCCTTTATGACAGGAAATGAATGATGTATTTTTCTTTTAAACTGATGGTTTATCATTACATTCATCAGAATTTTAAAGTCTTTCATAGTTGCTTTTTTCCTGTAATGTTATCATTATGGTAACTGTACTCCTAGTTCAATTCATTTTGCTCTGAATCAATTCATAAAAGTCTGTACAATTTCCATTGAAATTGTCCATTCCATCATTTCTTATTCCACACTAATGTTACATTAAAAGGTGAATAGAACCTTAGTTTCCAATTTTGACTACCATGAAAAAAGGCTGCTACGAAATTTTTCACACACCAATCCTTTTCCTTTCATCATTCTTTTCAGGTATTGGTGTAATAGTGGTATAGATGGCTCAAAAGTCATGCACAGTTGGGTAACTCTCTGGGTTTTTATAATTGAACTTTATAATGACTAGTATTATTTTTACATACTGAAATTTATTCAGCCATTTCTAATTGCTAGTGCCCTCTTTGGTTTTGTATTTTTGCCAAAACAAAAAGTATTACGAATGAGTAGATGACACCTTTACATTTGCCCTTTACCTCCTTGGCCCTTCAACAATATTACTGAAGCAGAGAATGGTAATACTTTTGTTGAGTTCCAAAGGCACTTCCAGTCAAATTCACAGCTCCACCAACACTGCATTAGGGTTCCTGTCTTCTCCCAGAGCCATCAACATTTGCCATTGTTTTTCTTTTATCATGTTTGATAACCTCATGGTAATAAGAAGAAACTTCAGAGTCACTCTAATATTTGTTTCTCTTCTTAGTTACTTGGTTAATGTTACTTTTAGTAACTATCAGTGACTTTGATAAGATTATTGGTAATTTTTATTTCTTCTTTTGTAAGCTGTCTATTTATATCATTTGACCAATTTATTTATCATGCAATGGATCTTTTTTATACATATACATAAATATCTTGGATATCAAAGCACCATCAAATATGTTTAATGTGAAGAACTTTCTCCAATCCTCAAAAAAAACTCATTTTTCTCCTTTGTATTCTTATTAAATTTATTTTGTTTAGGAAAAAGTTTTTTTTTAATTTTAGATAGCTAAAATTTATTTTTGTTTATTTTCAGGTCATTGTTGTCATTTTGTTAATTACCCATAGTAGTGCATTCACATTTAATAATTCTTTGAAGTTTACCTCCTATAAAATATTCTAATGCATCATCCAATTACAGGCTATTAGTGGAAATCAAACTCTGGCAGGCCCTATTAATCTGGAAAGGGTTCCAGTTTTGACCCAATGATAAATTAAATACATATCCCTAGGGTCTCATAGAAGGTTTTTTTTTAATGTACTTTTCAATGGTGACCGCATACCTATTGGGTAGCTTTTCCTTTGCCTTCTCTTCCTTTTCATCATCGTTATTAGAATTGTTATGCTGAGATTGCATATCCATTTTATTTTGAATTATGGTATAAAATGGGAGTAGAAATATGATTTTTATTAAACTGTTTTCAGTTTTCCCAGGAGTTCTTGCTGTGGAGCTGATCTGCAATTCAGTAATACCATCTAAATTGTCCCACTTTCTACTTTATTCTTACCAACCAAATACCGTGTGGTTGTTATTCTAACATACATAGATGATAGATGATAGATGATAGATAGATAGATAGATAGATAGATAGATAGATAGATAGATAGATAGATAGATGATAGACAGACAGACATATATGTGTATATACACATGTGTAATAAATATATATATGTATTATATTAAATATATGACAGTAAGACAAATGTCTTTTTTAAAAGTGCTGAGAGCATTTGGATATGCCTTGAAAATGTCAGGTAAACACAGTAATAATTTCCCCTTGGCACAAATCAGTAATCCTTCATCATCAAGTAGTATTTCTCAGAAGCAAGAACCTCTATAAAACTGTTTACAATACATTTAGAAGATTGCATCATGAAGTACAATTAGATGAAGGAAAGCCTTAATATATTTCAGATTGGATATTTCCAGTAGACACAAGAAATATTGCATTATGAGAAAACCTGTGTAGAATAATATTGATATAAAATGTTATAATAGATACTAGAAGGTTGTCAGTTGAGAAATAAAAGCAGTAATGATTATCATAGCAGATGATGGATGTCCTATAAAATCATGTTCAAAACAATGCATTGTTGGCTACCCCATAGATGTGTGGTCATCACTGAATATATACAAAAGTACATTAAAAAGAAAAGAACTTCTATGGGACTCTAGGGACATGCATTTAATTTATCATTGGGCCAAAACTGGAACCCTTTCCAGATTAATGGGGCCTGCCAGAGTTTGATTTCCATTAATAGCCTTTGAGGACCTGGAGCAATCACTGTAATTAAATGAGGCATTAGAAGACTTTAGAGGAGAAAAAAAACTTCAAAGAATTATTAAATGTGAATTATTTTTACTGTAAATAGACCAATAAGGCTAGCTGGAATACAGCAAGCAAATAGAATTGGATAAGGCAAGAATGCCTGATTCATGGAAGGCAGAACCAAAATGATGGAGTAAGGCAAGGACTTGATGTACTGTCCCACAAACCACTCCAAATGTCTGTAAAAATGATTCTGAACAAATTCTAGAGTTGCAGAACTCAAAAAAATGACTGAGTGAAACAAATCTCCAGACCAGAACACCTTGGAAGGTGAACAAAGAAGGGTTTATTGCACCAGGTATAGAGTGAAATGCAGCCCAGCATGGGCCACACTGGCATAGACAGGGTAGGAGCAGGCCTCAGGGTACTAAATCACTGGCAACTGTGGTGGTTTCCAGACTTTTCAGCCCACAAACACCAAAAATACTATAGAAGGTCAGTGGGAAAACTCTATGGAACGTGGGTGAAAGAGGAGTGCAGGCCAGCCTCAGTCCAGTGTCCTGAAGGTCACAGTGGTGGCAGTGGCAGCAGCAGCTGCTGCTTCTGGAGCTCATGGCCCACAAAGAGTGGCGGGATTGAGCATTTTCATAAGAGGAGGACTGCAGCAATCTCTTTTTTGGTTCTGAGGCAGGATTCTTTTGTTTTGCCTGTGCTTGGATATGAGTCACATTCCTGAGTGACAGTCCTGGGGTGAGCACTGGTGTGACAAACCATCTGACTGTGGTAGAAAGAGAATCTTTCTCAAAGTTCCAAGGCATAAAAAAGTGCCTGAGGTCACTGAAAGACCAGAGCACAGGCCAGGAAGGTACTAAACACCTCTCCTTTGATAATACCACTTTGAAAGAAATGAAAATGTACAGGTCCCTGGAAATATCTCTGAAA
Source organism: Petaurus breviceps papuanus (assembly GCF_028583685.1). Classification (NCBI taxonomy): domain Eukaryota; kingdom Metazoa; phylum Chordata; class Mammalia; order Diprotodontia; family Petauridae; genus Petaurus; species Petaurus breviceps. The sequence continues at coordinate 11,296,040 of NW_027187327.1, forward strand.
ACAGCTGCACATAACCCCTGAAATTTGGAATAGGACATCCTACACACTGGAAGCAGAGTCCTACCTTAACAAAGAAAAAATCAAATATATGGATGGGAAAATGAGCAAACAGTGTAAAAAATCTCAGATTGCACAATCTTACTTTGGTGACTAAGAAAATCAAAACATACAATCAGAAAGCAAAAAAGTCTAAGTTCCTACATCAAAAGCCTCCAAAAAATATGAATTGGTCACAGGTCATGGAAGAGCTCAACAAGGATTTTAAAAATCAAGAAAGAGAAGTAGAGGAAAAATTGGGAAGAGAAATGAGAGGGAGGCAAGAAAATCAAGAAAAATGAGTCAACAGCTTGCTAAAGGAGGTCCAAAAAATACTGAAGAAAATAACAATGTAAAAATTGGACTAAACCAAATGACAAAAGAGGTCCAAAAGGCCAATGATAAGAAGAATGCCTTAAAAAGCAGAATGGTTTTGGCCAAAAATGGCCAAATGGAAAAGCAGGTCCAAAAGCTCACTAAAGAAAATAATTCCTTAAAAATTAGAAGGGGGGGGGAGTGATCAGGGGGGAGGCTGAGTCAAGATGGAAGAATACAAACAGGACTTCCATGGGGCTCCCACTCCCACCTCCTCCAATTCATATTAAAAAAATGACTCTCAACAAAATTTGGGGCTACAGAATTCAAAAAATAATAGAGAGAAGCTAACCTCCCACTGAAGACAGTCTGGTTGGCTGGCAAGAAGGGGCCAGCACAGTGTTCTGGAAGCTGAGCCCAGCCCTGCATTGTAAAGGTTATAGGATTTAAAGACCTTTCATGCCCCATTGGACTTGCTGACATAGCAGGAAGGGGTGGGGCAAAAGGAAGTGGAAGCCAAGCTAGAGTTCCTGGTGACTGGCAGTGGCGGCAGCAGCAGCACAGGCAGGGGCAATGGTAGCAGTAGCAGCCAAGGTAGAGGTGCAGGTGCAGACCCCTTTTTGAGCCAGCCAGAATTTCTGCTAAGGACTTCTGCTGATGACTGCCAGAGGCTGGAGCTGCTAGGAGCATGCTTCCTAGATGCTGAGTAATTGCTGTGAGTGGGGAGAGGAGGACCTTTGCCTGAGGTAGCCTGTTCTGTTTTAAAGGCTTGAGAATGTGGGTGCTTTCTACTTTATCTACCTGTGCCAATTTCATACCTACTCTGATGGCTTTGACTTTCTGGTTTTGGGACTCAGTCATTTGGTATTTTAATAAATTTTCTAGCTTTATCCCCCATATAGAGAGCCTGGTATATTTTGAGATTAATAACCACATCATCATATTTATAATTGCCATAGGCGTTGTGAATATTGCATTCCTGATACAAATGGCGATAAGGCTAGGATCTGCAAAGTAAAAGGAAAGTATGGGGGCTGGAATAATTGTGTGTTTCCCAGTTGTGGTAGCTGTGACTCTGTGGAGCCATGGATAAGGAGAGAAGAATGGCCTGCATGTGGACTTTGCTGAGGTGAGAGCAGGAATGAGAGCTGCCTGCATAGGGACCTGGGCAGAAGCCAGGAGTGGCTGCTGCCTGTGGGAGGAGAATGGACCCAGGAGTTTGTAATTCAACCACAGGAAAAGATAAGAACTGAGAAGCAAAGTAGGGGCATTGAATATGTTTCCTTGCTGCATCCCACAGTTTGGGACCCAGGGGGAGGATGGACTTGTGACTGTGGTGGGTGGAATGAAGCATCATGTGGACCCCCAAGGACCCTACCTTGTTGGTTGTGTTGCCCAGCCCCCTCTCTGTATTTGGAAGCAGGGGCTGGAGCTGTGTGGATGGAAGTACAGCCCCTCCACCCAAGAAAACTTTATTTGGACTCTTGTTTTGAATTGAGGTGATAATGCAATGTACTTTGTGTTTGTTTAAGACCCAGTGGCCACTTTGGTAACTTTAGTTCTATATCTTGAAAATGTGACCTAAGAGATGTTTAATGCTAATTCAAAAGCAAATTGACTATGCTATGGGCATGAAAGATCTTGGGGCCTAATGTAATGGGAATGTAAATTTTTAAGATCTTCCCTGCCCCTAGGCTAAAGTGCACCTGGAGCCTGGGGTGGGAGGCTTGTTTTTCAGTAGATACTTTTTGATCGGCCAGTGGGTCCAGAAGGTTGTTACATTCTCTGAGCCAGGAGAAGGCTATATAATCCCCGATTTGAGGCTTTGTTCAGGGGCTCACTTTGAGAAGTGTTGTGTGATTTGATCAGATGACACTCTGGGAAGCCGTTGTTGAGAGCCCCCACCGGCTTTGAAAAACCCAGATGTTGATGGTAACTGTGATTTGGTATGGATGTAATGGTTGGAAAGTTTGGAAACCTGTCTGCTTGATCTGTTTCTCTGTCTTGATAATGCTGTCTGTATACTCTGAAGTTCTGGGTGCTGACCTTTTTCCCCTGAACTAGGTAAACAATACATATTTGACTGATTAAAGTAAGCTTGTTAACCAATTTTGAGTTGCTTTCCTTTAGCAAAGCAGATTTAAGAACCTGTGTTGGCAGCCACCCTGGGGACACTGGGGTACTTGCTGCTACATGTGTGACCCCAAGGTTTTGGCCTCAGGGTGACCACAACAAGCCATCTGGCTGGAGGGACTTCAGATCACCAGCAGTTGTGGTGTCTTCCAGAATTATCAACCCATAGATGTTAAGGACAAAGTGAGAGGTCAGTGAAGTGTGGACTTTGGGATCTGGGAATTGGGAGTGCAGTCCAGCCTTTGCCCCTAGGGCAAGAAGTAGCTGAGGCATGGCAGACATCCAGCCACTGTCACGTGGCTGCTTCAGACTCCTGGCCTGTGTATTGTAGGGAGACCAAGTGCCCAGTCTGAGAAGTAATCATTCTTGTTTTAGCCTGCTTGGATCTGGATCACAGTCTGTGGTGGTCCTGGGGTGCATGAACAGTGTGCCAGTGCATGTGGAGGCTCAGAGAGGGAAGCAAACTAATAGCTCCAAGAGCTGAGAAAACCCCAGCAATTGGGACCGAGTTCCCCGTACTGGTAGCAGAGTTCTACTGTGACAAAAAGCTCAAAAGTCAAGTAATTGATTGGCAACATGAGCAAGCAGGGGAAATAAGGCAAGCACAGTGGTCTGACTTTGGATTACTTTTTTGGAGACCAAAAAAGAGCAAAGTATGGAACAAGAGGAAGATAGCAAAGTCAGAACTCCTCCATCAAAATTTTCCATCAAAAGAATAAGCTAATTACAAGCTATAGAGGAGTTTAAGAAGGATTTTGAAAACCAAATAAGAGTAATAGAGGAAAGATTGGGAAGAGAAATGAAAATGGTGCAAGAAAATTATGAAATGAGAGTCAACAACCTGACTGAAAAATATAACACCTTAAAAAATAGACTAACTCAAATGGCAAAAGAGGCTCAAAAAGACAATAAGTAGAAGAATGCCTTAAAAAGCCAAAATTGCCAGATGGAAAAAGAATCTCAAAAGCTCACTGAAAAGAATCATTCCTTCAGAATTACATTGGAGCAAATGGAATCTAGTGACTTTATGAGAAATCATGATACTATTAAACAGATCAAAACAAATGAAAAAATAGAAGGCAATGTGAAATAATTCATTGGAAAAACCACTGACCTGGAAAATAGATACAGGAGAGAGAATTTTTTTTTTGCTTTTTGGAGGGCACTTGGGGTTAAGTGACTTGCTCAAGGTCCCATGGCTAGTTTTGTGTTAAGTGTCTGAGGCCGGATTTGAACTAAGGTCCTCCTGACTTCAGGGCCAGTCCTCCATTCACTGTGCCACGTACCCTCCCCGATAATTTAAAATTTTTGGACTACTGGAAGGCCATGATCAAAAAAAAAAAGGACCTAGAAATCATTCTTCAAGAAATTCTCAAGGAAAATTGCCCTGATGTTTTAGAACCAGAGGGCAAAATAGAGGTTGAAAGAACCCACCAATCACCTCCTGGAAGAGATTCCAAAAAGAAAACTAGGAATATTATAGCCAGGTTCCAGAGTTCCCAGATCAAGGAGAAAATATTACAAGCAGCCAGGAAGAAACAATTTGAATACTGTGGAGACACAATCAGGATAACACAGGATCTGGCAGCTTCTACACTGTGAGATTGAAGGGCTTGGAATATGATATTCTGAAGGTCAAAGGAGCTGGGATTAAAAGCAAGAATCATCTACCCAGCAAAACTGAGTATCATGTTTCAGGGGAAAATATGGTAATTCAATGGAATAGAGGACTTTCAACCATTCTTGATGATAAAACCAGAGTTGAATAGAAAATCTGACATTGAGATACAAGAAGCAAGAGAACCATGAGCAGGTAAACAGGGAAAATACATGTATGCATACATATATATGTCTATATAGGAGGGTATATGGGCATATGAATACATATGTGAGTGTGTGTATATTTGTGTACAGGTATACATAGACAGAGGGCACAGTACCAATTGAATAGGAAGGGATGATACTTAAAAGGTGAAATTAAGAGATGGGAGAGGAATAAAATGAGAGGAAATAGGGAGAGATAGAATGGAGGTAATTATCTCATATAGAAGAGGCAAGGGAAAACTGTTACAATGGAGGGAAAGAACAGGAAGGTAAACGGGAATGATTCAACCTTATTCTCATTGAATTGGGCTTAGGGAGGGAATGACATATGCACCAAATAGGGTATCTCACCCTAGAGGATAGTAAGGGGGGAGAATATAAGACAGGGGATGATGGAAGGGAAGGCAGGCTTGGGGGGGAGAGGGAAGTTGGAAGCACCCACTTTTGAAAAGGGACAGGATTAAAGTAAAGATTTGAACTAGTGGGGGGTGGGATAGGATGGAGGAAAATATAGTCAGTCTTTCACAGTATATCCAATATGGAAATGTTTTGTGCAGCTCCACATGTACAACCTATATTGAATTGTTTATCTTCCCAGTAAGGGTGGGTGATGAGGGAAGGAGGGAAAGAATCTGGAATTCAAAGTTTTAAAATCAAATATTTAAAATATATGCATATTATTATTATTATTATTATTATTTTACATGTAACTGGGAAATAAGATATACAGGCACTGGGGCATAGAGTTCCACAATGCCCTACTGGAATGTTGGAGGGGGGATGGGGATAGATATGGGAGAGAGCAGATTGGGGGAGGGGATATTCAGTGGGATCGCTGTTTTGGGGTGGTAGGTAAGGGAAAATGGGGGGGGAATTTTTAACTCAAAATCTTGCAGAAATGAATGATGTAAACTAAAAATAAAGTTTCAAAAAAAAAAAAAAACAAGAAAGATGCTGTCCACACACACACACACACAAAATTAGAATGCAGCAAGTGGAAGCTAATGACTTGTAATGTCCATACTTTATTCACAGCACCTACAGTTGATATTTATATGCCAATGTAATTTTGAATTTCATAACAAAACAGACTGTCCACATTTAAGACATAATCAAAACAGTTATTCAAACACCAGAAAGCCAAATCCATCATAGCAACAAAGAAATCTATACACAATAAAAATGTTGACAGCACTGCCATACCCAAGCCTTCCCCATGCTAGAGCCTTTCCACCAATGAACACTCACAGCTCGCTGCCTGTTTCCTCTCTCTCCCTCAGGTCTAACTACTCTGAACACCTTCCTCTGGGTTCTGCTTCACCCCTTCAGCAAGTTCCTCCCACCACAATATTCATGTGATTCCAACTTCTACTGTGTAATGCAAATTGCAGTGATGACACTACAAGCAGGTCAATTGGGCCTACTAATGGAATGGAAAGATCTTCCCATTATGGAAAAATACATTAATAATACATGACTGTGAGAAATCAATAAATTTTAAAACAGAATAAAAAGAATGAAAAAATAGAAAACAATGTGAAATATCTCATTGGATAAACCACTGACCTGGAAAATAGATCCATGAGAGATATTTTAAAAATTATTAGACTACCAGAAAGTCATGATCAAAAAAAGATCCTGAGTATCACCTTTCAAGAAATTATCAAGGAAAACTTCCCTGATAGTCTAGTGCCAGAGGGTAAAATAGAAATGGAAAGAATTCACCAATATCCTTTTGAGAGAGATGCCAAAAGGAAAACTCCTAGAAATATTGCAGCCAAATTCCAGAGTTCCCAGGTTAAGGAGAAAATATTGCAAACAGATAGAAAAAAAATAATTATTGTGGAAACACCATCAGGATAATACAAGATAATATAAGATTTAGCAGCTTTTGCATTAATGGACCAGAGGACTTTAAATATGATATTCTGGAGTTCAAGTAGCTGGGATTATAACCAAGAATCACCTACCCAGAAAAATTAAGTATAATAATTTGGTAGGGGGGGGGATGGACATTCAATGAAATAGAGGACTTTCAAGCATTCTTGATGAAAAGACCAGAGCTGAATAGAAAATTTGACTTCGAAAACTAAGAATGAAGAGAAGCATGGAAATGTAAACAGAGAAATAAAAAAACATAAGGAACTTTTTAGAGTTGAACTTTTCACATTCCGTCATGGAAAGATACTATTTGTAACTTATGAGTCCTTTCTCAGTATTAGGTTAGTTAAAGGAAATATATACATATATATATATATATATATATATATATATATATATATATAGACAGACAGCACAGGGTGAGTTGAATATGAAAGGTTAATATCTTAAAAATAAAATTAAGGGATGGGAGAGGAATATATTGGGAGAAGGAAAAAGGGAGAGAAAGAATAGGATAAATAACATAAAAGAGGCAATAAAAAGCTTTTACAAGGGAGGGGTAGAGGGTAGAGGAACATAAGAGAGAATGAGATTTGGCTTAAGGAGGCAATAGCATACACATTCAATTGGGTATCTTACCCTACAGTAAAGTAGGGGGGAAGGGATAAGGTGGGATTATAAAGGAGGGCAGATTGGGGGAGGGGGTAGTCAGAAGCAAGCACTTTAAAAAAGGGACAGAGTCAAAGGAGAGAATAGGATAAATTCGGGGGGGGGGGGAAGAATGGAAGGAAATACAGTTAGTCTTTTACAACATGACTATTATGGAAGACTTTTGCATAACTACACATGTATAAATTATATTGAATTGCTTGCCTTCTCAATGAGGGTGGGTGGGTGGGGAAGAAGAGACAGAATTTTGGAACTCAAAATTTTAAAAATAAATGTCAAAAATCGTTTTTACATGCAACTGGGAAAAATGTACAGGCAATGGGGCATAGAAATCTAACTTGCTTTACAAGAAAGTGAGGGGGATGGGGACAAGAAGGGGGCTAGGGTGATACAGGGGAGGGTAGACTGAGGGAAGTGGTAACCTGAATGCATACCTTCTTGTGGTGACAGGGAGGGGAGAGATAGGCAGAAAATTTGGAACTCAAAATCTTGTGGAAATGAATGTGGAGGACTAAAATCAATCAATCAATCAAAACAAACAAACAAAAAATCCTGATTCACTTAGCTTTTATTTCTGTTTCCCTTAGAAGTGAGGTAGCTTCTACACCATTTCTATATTTTTTAAAGAGAAACAGGTTGCAAAACAGAGTTTGGAGACACAGATTAACAAGAAGGGGAATAAACCAAGAGTTACAAGGAATTTTTCTAATATATATATATATAGATAGCTCAAAATTCTCTTTATGTAGTCTTAGTTTATCTCCTGAACTGCAATTTACATCACACAACTGTCTATTAGAATTTTCACCAGAATTTCTTAAAGGTATGTCAAACTCACAATTTGTATAAACAGAACTAATTATTCTCCTCCTTCCTCAAACCTACAGTTATGGCCTTACGTTTCATAATTAGCTTGTGTTTGCTTTTTTATGTGTTTATATACTCCATATGTGCCTGCACCTCTTTTTTCTAGAATGTAATCTCTTTAAAGACAGGGATTATTCTGGATTTGTCATGTGTCCCCAGTGTCTGGTACAAAAGAGGTACTTAATAAATGTCTGCTGTTTGGTCTTTTTTGCTTTTCAAACTCCTCCCAACCTGGTTCTAATCTAGAGATAAGAAACAGGGACTGTTCATATGATTTTATTGGCATTGAGACCTCCTATGTGAGGAAACTCTCTCCACAAGAAAGGTCAGCAATTCTCTCTGCAAAACATAATTGTAGAGTGCTATTTAGAGAGGCTCCAACTTGCCCAAAGTCACACAGAGACTATATATCACAGACAGTATATAAACCCAGGTCTTCTTGGCTTTAAGATCAGATCTGTATCCACTACACCAATTTGTCCATGGCTCTAATACTAGCTTTAATCAAGAAGAAGAAAATAAAAAAGAAAGGAAAATAAGCAGGGTGGAGCCAAGATGGGGGCATAGAAGCAGGAAAACTCCATGATCTTCCCCCATAACCACCTCAAATACCTATAAAATATTATCCCAAACAAATTTTAGAGCTACAGAACCCACAAAGTGACAGAGAGAAAAAAAATCTCCCAATGAAGGCAGCCCAGCAGGCTGGCAGGAAGGGTCCATCCATCTCAGTGAGCTGGGAGCCGAGCCCATGCCAGCATGAGCATGCAGTTTTAGCCCCACGGCGGCCCAGACCAGCAGCTTCTGGAGCGGACCTCAGGAGAGTGGATCACCAGCATCTGTGATGGTTTCCAAAATTATCAACTCACAAGTGCCAAAGACAAAGCAAAAGGTCAGTGAAGAACTCTACCAGAACTGGGGGAACAGGGGTGTGGTATAGCCTCATCCCCCACAGCAAGAAGTAGCAGAGGTAAATTCTTTCAATTTCTATTTTGTGTTCTGGTTTTAAAATACCAGGGCAATTTTCCTCAAGAATTTCTTGAGGGATACTTTCTAGGTTCTTTTTTTGATCATGGCATTCAGGTAGTCCAATAATTTTTTAAATGTTCTCTCCTGGATCTAAATTCTAGGTCAGTGGTTTTTCCAATGAGATATTTCACATTGCCTTCTATTTTTCATTTGTTTGGATCTGTTTAATAGTATCTTGATTTCTCATAAAGTCATTAGCTTCCATGTGCTCCAATCTAATTCTGAAGGATTTATTCTCTTCAATGAGCTTTTGAAATTTCTTTTCCATCTGGCAAATTTGTCTTTTTTAGGCATTCTTCTCCTCATTGACTTTTTGGGCCTTTTTTGCCATTTGAGTTAGTCTATTTTTAAGGTGTTATTTTCTTCAGTCAGGTTGTTGACTCTTTTTCATGATTTTCTTACATCATTCTCATTTTTCTTCCCAATTTTTCCTCTACTTCTCTTACTTGATTTCACAATCCTTCTTGAGCTCCTCCCTGGCCTGCAACCAATTCATATTTTTCTTGGAAACTTTTGGTGCAGGAGTTTGATCCTTTTTATCCACAAAAAATGGAATCTAAGGTATGATTGCTGTGCTTGCTTTGTTTCCTTTGCTTGCTCATGTTGCCACTCAATTACTTGACTTTTGAGCTCTTTGCCACAGTAGAACTCTGCTTCCAGGAAGGAGAGCTTTGTCCCAAATTTATGGGGTTTTTGCAGCTGCTAAAGCTATTAGTTGGGTGCCCTCTCTACAGCCCCCACAAACTCTATCTCACTGAGCATACACCCCAGGACCTCCACCCTAGACAGCAATCCAGATCCAAGCAGGTTAAAGCAAGTGTGACTACCCTTCAGAATAGTCACATGGTCCCCTATGATCTGCAGGCCAGGAGCTCTGAAGTAGCCATGGATACATGGCCACAGTGCTTCCACTGCTTCTTGCCTTCTCACCCTTGGGCTAGAGGCCAGACAGCACTCTGGGTCAACCTGTTCCCAAAGTCCACACTGACTTTTTACTTTGCCTTTGGCATTTGTGGATTGATAGTTCTGGAAACCACCACAGCTGCTGGTGATCCACTCTCCAGAAGTCCCTCCCACTCCTGCTGGCTGGGGCAATCCTGGGCCTAAAACCGTGGACTCACATGGGCCTGAGCTGGGCTCCCAGTGCTCTGTGATAGACCCTTCCTGACAGCCTGCCAAGCTGCCATCAGCAGGAAATTTATTTCTCTCTGTCACTTTGTGATTTCTGTAGCTCTTAAGTTTGTTTAGAGTCATATTGCATAGGTATTTGAGGTTGTTATAGGGGGAGCTCATGGAGTTTTCCTGCTTCTATGAGCCCATCTTGGCTCTGTCCCCCTGGAACAGAACTTCTTGAGAAAAGAGGGAGAATGAGCTTGGGGCTGGTTCACAAATACCACTAGAATCTAGGTCAGGTAATATGAACTTCCCCCACAAAGAAAAAGGTACTGTTTCATACAGGCATATGAAGGGTCTGAAATTGCCAAGGTAGAACAAGAAGTAATGTCTCCCTCTAGGACCAACATGTGAGGGAAAGGAGGGATGGTGATATAAAATAAAGTACAAACTATACCAGAAAAGATGGCCAGAATGTCAATGCCTTCATGGGTAGTGGTGGGAGATTCAGGTCTCATGTCAGAAAATGATAAAGGATCACAATTTGAATAAATCTAAAATGGAAGGAAGTTTGATAATTATGGAGTCAGGATTCCAAAGCACAAATGATGAACCCCTGAACACAGATTTGGAAGAGGGGTTGAAAGGAGTAGGATATACATGGATAGGGATAAGCGAAAGTAAAGTTGGAGATTGAGGAGGTTTTGGTTTCTCTGAGGAAGTAAAGTATCCAGGAACCGGGAGAGTAAGAGGTGGTGGAAATATTTTAGCCATTGGGGCTTTGTCTGGGCAGAGTAGCAGAGGTTCCACTGATGATGGTAGATACCTTGGTTGTTATCTCAGTCTCCCTCCTTGGTTTATGGACTTGCTACCCTTAAGGTATCTGAGCTCAGGCTGCTCTTGAAAGAATGTTGCTAACCCCCTGGGCTTAGTATTTATTCCTTTGCTTCCTTTCACCCCTAGTCATTTGTCTGTGAACTCATAAGAATTTGGGAATTAAAAACCTGGAAAGTCTTGAACCTAGAGATCTTCTGCCAATTATTGGAAAAACAGCATCTAAAATGATGCTGACTATTTACAATATAGTAATTAGACATCATTTCTAAACCAAAACTCGAATAAAGTTTCAATCAGAGCCCTTTAACTTAGAGAGCAGAAGTTTGCATCAAAAAATTGCTTGAAGGCTCTCTTTAGGTGGCAGTGTCCTGTTTTCCAAAGAGTTTGTTTCCCAATTTAAAAAAAACTCCATTTTGGAAAGGAAACAATTATTTAAAGCCAAGGATCTGAGAAAAGACACTTTCCTTATAGAAATAAACATTACTAAGGGGTTTTTCCTAGTCCAGTGTTCGAGTGTGTCATATTACTTTGCCTTTCTACAAGAGCTATTACTTTAGTTGTGGGCTGTAAGATAGGAGAATCTTGCTAAAAGGACTAAAAGATAAGTGGAAGAATCTACTTTTCCTCCTCAGATGAAAAGTGAGCATCTCACCTGAGGAACTCAGTTGAACTCAAAAGCTGGTACTAGAGAGAAGTCACCAAGCTTTACTTCCAGTGGAGTCAAATTCATTAGTGAGCACAGGACCACTGAGATATTGTCAAGCAAAAGCTACCCAAAACAAGCATAGAACCACATCCCACAGGGACTATAGACCATGATCACATGCCTGACAATGACTATAACCCATGTAAGAGCAGCCGGATGCAAGAGCAGCAGGACTGTAATGACATCACCAAAAGACACTGGTGACCCTGCAGCAGAGTTCTGAGTTAACCATAAACTTTGAAGAAATGTCATCCTAATGTGTTTGCCTCTCTATGAATATTCCCGGATGTGTCCACTATTCACAGTTTCGGAGTTTCTATTTGTGGAAGACTCTATCCCATTTTTTATGGATGGAATGTTTTATTGTTTTTTTCTCTTACTGTGCTTTGTCATTAAATGCATTTGCTTTGAAATAATTGTTTTGGATGTCTGACTAGTAAAAGTAAACACATTGCTGAGGGTTTTGGGGATACAATTAAAGTGGATTTATTCCCACAGAGTATCTTGAACCTCGTTCAACCTTTTTTGGGAGACCTACCACGAATTTTAAGGAGTTTCTTACTCTTCAACACTACAAATTAATTTATAGTTTTCAAGAGTTTTGACAACTAACCCAGCAGGCAGACCATACACATTGTTAGCATGTATAATTACCAAAAATAGAAATACATCAGAGGTTTATTTCTGATCTTACAAAGAATCTTCTTTAAGTTGCTAGGACTTTCTAATATTTAATTTGAATTTTGGTTGATGTATAAACACAACAACAACCAAGCACCCCAACAGTTCTGGGGTAGAAAAACCTAGTTTTCTAAGTTTGCCTACTCTACATTTAGTACAGAAGCTGAGCTAGTTTCAGCCACCGAGTCAGCCTGGCAGATTAGGAGCAGACAGTAATCAAGAACAGATGAGGATTCAAAGGGAAGAGATGCGGTGCATTCCAAAGTGTGTGCTGTACTTTTCCCCACAACGACTAATGTCCATTAAAAGGCATTGTATTCAATAAACTTACACACAACAACTGACTTACCTCAAAAGTGAAGCAATCCATTCTTTCATACTGACATCATTTAGCTCTTTTAGAAGACTAATAGACATCACAGGTATTTAAACAAAATGAAAAAGCTATGTTTGTGGGGTCTGTTCCCTTAAAAAAATGTTTCATTCTCTTTATTTGAAGGAGCAAAAACAACATGGCAAATCAAGATTTTTAGTTACTACTGGTCCTGAAACTGACTAACCATCTGGCTATATGACCCTAAGCAAGTCACTTAACATCTAGAGACCTAATTTACCTCTCCTGCACAATGTGGAGATTAGACTAGATAACTTCACTGTCCCTTTGAATTCTAAGAATAATCTGCTTCTAATTCTTTAGCTTAAAGAGAAATAGACAACTCTTAACTGTCAAAGAAAGAAGATGCATTATAGCAGATAAGAATGTTGGACTAAGATGGATGAAGACTTGCATTCAATCCTTCTTTTGACATGTATTAACTCTGTAATGATGGACATGGGATTTGAACTCTCTGAGCCTCAGACAACTCTCTGAGGTTTTATACTAAGTTATAGATGAGTTGTGATGACAAAATTGCAAGCCCTTAACATATTGAGTATTATGACAAATAAAAAGTGTGGAAAATATTACTTAGATACAGTTTATATTACTTGAAAACACATTTAATGCAATTTTCTCATGACATTATGTTTTAAAAGAATCTTTTAAAATTATACTCATTTCAAACTTTTGTATACCCTGTGTACAGAAAATTTAATAGATTTCTAGAGCCATGGCATATTTTATCGAGTTCTGAATTTGGTATCTGGAAGACTGGAGGAATATTTTGCTTCTGACAATTAGTAGTGGTGAGACTTTGAGCAAGTCATATGTAACCTGGAGCCCAAACCTGTAGGTTTTTGGCTTACTCAGACTAGATCTTATCTTGAAGATGAACCTAAAATATCACTCTATTTTAACTCTCATTGATGCAGCCTGGAATTTGCAATGGGAAGATAAAAATTCATGTCTAGCTTGCTAAATTTCTCTTTGAGAAGAATTATTATTTCCCATATAAGCAATCACCATTAAAATGCCTAGATTAAGGATAGGCCAATCTGCAATTTCATTTGGCAAAAAATACCGAAGATGAAAAGCACTCACAGGAGCTCATAAAAGTACACAAAATACAAAATGGTCCATAAATAATCAATAAAATTCCTCCTCCTTCCCCTCCCCCATCTTTTTCTCTCTCTGTCTCTACCTCTCTCTGTCTCTCTCTGTCTGTCTCTTTCTATGTCCCTCTGTCTCTGCCTCTCTCTGTCTCTCTGTCTCCCTCCCCTCTCTCTTTCTTTATCCCCCCCAAAAGATCTTAAAGATCTTCATAGTAAACATCACCCTGAAATTTGTACTCACCTTGGAAAGAAAATGAACTAGATATTCAGTGCCCTGACATTTCAGAGAATCTTTCTTTAATCCTACAGCGACCTATACATTCAACCTTATGGCAGTCATCTGAGGGATTGAAATTCCCAAGAATAGAAAGAAGTACACTTGAGGCTACTACACAGACAACTTCCTTTCTTTCTCATTAGAACCTCATAACAGCTGTGGGGTGCAAAGGTTTTATCACTGCTCCTCCATTTCATTGTGTCAATTACTTGCTACTGCTCCTCTCAGTGAAGCCAAATCTCCAAACTTCTGAACATGGGGCTATTCACTAGGCAACCTGTGAGGCTGGCACTAACCAAGAAATCTCCCTTCTCTAGAGAGAATAAGAGATTTCTGGACTGTGGAACTTTCCCATGCTTTAATGAGATGACTACAGTTAAGGAATAAAAATTTCCAGGAACTCCCTTTGTTCATATTGGAAAGTATTTCTGAGCAGATATTAACAGCTCTTGTACAGGTGAAGGAGGAAACCTTCCCTCACATTTATATTCTTAGGATCTCTTCAGATAAAAGGTGGAAAATAGAAAATTAGGCCGACAGATCTCATAAGATCATAGCTTTAGAGATGGAAAGTACCTTTATAAACCATCTAGTTCAATACTCTCATTTTACAGATGAGAAAACTGAGGTAAAGAGAGATTAAGTGACTTGCCTAAGATCAAACATTTAAGAAGTTGATAGAGGCAAGACTTGTTCCCAAGCATGTTTTCCTCACTCCCAGTCTATCAGACTATCCACTACGCCCAATTGGGAATCGGAAAGACCTGAGTTCAAACCAAACCTCAGGCATTTACTGACTGTCTGAACTTAGGCAGTAATAAATGAACTAATTCATTAGTACACAAATGAATGAATAAATAAATAATGTCTACAAGCATCCATTCAGTGTCTACTATGTGCACTGGGAATACAGTGAAAAGCAAAAATAGTCCCTGCCTTCGAGAGCCTGAAATCTGAATTTCTGGATAGATTGGTACATGCATGCAGCACTCAATAATCCCATGTGGCTCAACTAGATTAAAATGTAGGTCTTATAAGATTTTAATGTGTTAATGTATTGATAAAAAAGAAATATATGAACATGTGGTTTCCTAAGTCAAAGTGTGGTAGACTGGGATTTTTATGTATGGTTTAGATGTACCTGTTTTTGTTTAAGTTTAACATCACTAGTGTATAACATAGCAGAGGGTAGCAGTTTTCAAACTTTTTGGTCATTATATTGTAAAACTGAGGATCCTCTAAAGAACTTTGGCTTATGTTGGTTAGATTTATGAATATTTATGTATGAATAAGTCCTAATATTATTATGAAAAAATTGACTTGATTGATAGAGTGCTGGATTGCTATTGAGGTGTTTTAGTTAGATCTAATGCTTCTTGATCCCATTTAAGGTTTTCTTGGCAAAGATACTTGAATTGTTGGCCATTTCCTTCTCCAGACTATTTTACTAACGTAAACAGGGTTAAGTGACTTGCCGAGTAAGTGTTTGAGGCTAGATTCGAACTCAAGAAGGTAAATTTTCCTGACTCCTGAACCAAAATAAAAGATGTCATCAAAGAAATGTATGAGCAAAAGAAATGGACTGATCCTGCAGACATCATTCAATCAACAAACATTTATTAAACACCTATAATGTGCTACGTATTTTCCTGGGACCTGGGAACACAAAAACAAAAGTGAAAATCCCTACATTCAGGGAAATTACATTCCATTGGGGGGAGAAAAATGCATATACAAAATCTATCTACAATAAACAGAAAGCAAGTTGGAGAAGGGAAGAGTATAATAACTAAGGGGGAGGGATAATAAAAGATTTTATGTAGTATTGTACAGGATGGTAAAAGCCAAGGACAATCGATGAATGAACTGTGTTCCACTAATGACCTTCCCATATTGCTAGAAGTTATCCAAGGTTAGGTAGTCCCACTTTGGCAAATTTATGAGAAGACATGGACAAAAGGTCACAAATCAGGGATGGATAGGTTGTAATCTGCTTCAAGAGAGAGTCATATATATCAATTAGTAGGTTCCATGTGGAGTAATAGAGGTATAGTTTGAGAGAATGACTGACAGTCACTTAGTCTTATTTAAAATCGGGGGGAGGTGGGAAGTTGTTATATCCTCTGATAATCATTTCCCTTTCTCACTGTACCCTAGCCCCCATCCCTGCCAGTGAAATTTTCAATTACTAAAAAGCCTTCTCCAGTTAGAGAGCAAGCCTGATGTTAATCCAGGCCTCCATTTCACATTCCTGCTTGGGTTCCAAAGTGTCAGCTTGCCTTTGCTCCTGGGAGCCAGGCCAATCTACCCGTTGGCTTCCAAATGTCTATGAGAAACTGTGAGTAGACAAAAAAGCAAGGGCTATGAAAACAGTATATTTATTATCAAAAGTATAACATAATGAAAATGAGATTTTTTAAAAGGGTGAAATGGACATGCCACAGCACCCATCTTAATCCATGAGATTTGCTTTTTTAGTATTTTAGTAGATACTTTCAGTAGATAATTTCAATAGATATGGTGAGGGCTCTTAAAAATTGAGATGCAGTTTTATGTGGAGATTGTATGTTTTTAGAGGATCAAACTTGTTTAGTGATGTACTGTAGTCGAAAACTACAAAAATGTTGAATATGCTTAAGAATAAGTTTAAGTTAACTCAGGGGTAAAAGAAGGTGAATATTTGGTGCATACTCCAGGAAAGTCCCAACATTCCTGACAATCAACTCAGATCTAATTTATGATCTTGCAGATGGTCTTTGTGAACAGCCAACATCTGAGGAACAATCAATCACAGGTGCAATAGCCCTCATAATGCCTAAAGAAATATGGGCTCCTTTGTGGCAGTTGCTTTAAAACTGTGAGATGAAACAAATTAAATTGTTGGCTCTCAGTCCCAATTGGTGATTTGAGAGAGCTTTACTCTGGGAAGATCTGTATGTCCTTTGCTTAAGCAAAGAATAGAGGTGAGAACTCTGTTTGGGACCAATGAACAAAAGCGATGGCTTCAGGATATGTCTACTGGTATCTAGAATTCTTCTGCTTCCTCTAATATAGAAGGCTATTTGTTGTTTAGTCATTTCAGTTGTGTTGGACACTTCATGACACCATTTTGGAGTTATCTTGGCAAAGAGACTGTAATGGTCTGCCATCTCCTTCTCCAGCTCATTATATAGATGAGGAAACTAAGGCAAATAAGGTTAAGTGACTTGCTTAGGGTCACACAGATAGCAAATGCCTTCCTGAATCCAAGTCCTGTTCTCTATCCGCTGTGCCACCTAGTTGCCCAGAGAAGGCTCTATGCTTTCCCAATCAAAAGGAAAATACTAAATCTTTTGAAAGCATAATAAAGGAAAACTGAGATTTAGTTTTGGAGTTGTCATAGGAATGACTTGTTCACTTATTCAACATTAAACAAATGCTTAAGCAATGAAAATTTATAATATACTACCAATATATTTTGTATATATTTATATAAGAGATAAAAAACAATCTAGTGTTTTAATGTTTGCAAAGGGATTCACATACATTAACTCATTTGGTTCTCCCAACAAACCTATATGGTAGTAGTTGCAATTATTTGCCATTTTACAGATTTGGAAAATGAAGCTAAAAGAGGTTAAATGACTTGCCCAGAGTCACACAGTTAAATAAGTGCCCAAGGCAGGTTTTCTTGATTCCAAGTCCAGTACTCGAAACATCATGCCACTTAGTTTGCTCATATTTATGTTTGTATATTCTTATCTGTACATCGCATGTCTCCCAACAAAATAGCTACATGAAGGAGGGAATGTTTCATTTTTGTTTTAGTATCTCATAGTACCTGATATATAATTGGTACTTAATAAAACCTTGCTAGTTGATTAATGGATTGAGTGTAATAATTGTGAAAAGATAAAACTGACCTCTTCATTTCCCATTTTTAGTTTCCTTCCCTCCCACATTGTATAGTCTTGTTGCATAAACAATTTTATACTAATTTCTTCGTATTCCTGAAAGTTTCAAACTGCTTCCACTAGTCATAACTTTATGATATTCCCAAAACTCAGAAATCTTAGAAAAAGAAAATGACACAAGAATCTTGTTTTTCTTTTGCAGAAAACTTATAGCAATAAAAAGTACCTTTATGCCATTCCAAAGTGCCTAAAGAAGCACTAAATGGAAGAGTAGGGTGAAGAAGGAAGGGAGAGGTCTGCAATAGATAAAAAGTGGAAACAGTTGTTCAAAGCTTACTAAAATTCTTATGTCTTAAGTCTTAATCCTAATCCCTAATGCTAACACCTAGTCTTTTGCTCCCACCTATATCTGTTTGCTCAATTTCAATACTGATAGTTTGGTTTCCATTGCCGCTTTTTTGTTGTTTTTGTTTCTTTGTTTGTTTTTTGTGTGAGCCTGTCATTTCCAGACCTCCAAAATCTCCTTTTGCAGCCCTCACTTTGACAAAAGAAGCATAGACATGAGTCCAGCACTTTTGTGTTATATTGTCCCCACCCAGTTGGGTCATCTCAGGATATATTGCCTTCAAATGAATGGCCACATTTGGAAAATATACAGTTATGCTTCTCCCAATCCAATCCCTTATTAAATACCTTATGAGGAAAGAAAAAACACTTCCCTATACTCCCTCAAGCTTCAGACTCTGGGTCTTCCATCTTCAAATTACTAGGGAAGTCTCCATTCTTTGGCCCCTTGAGAAACTGCTCAACTTCCCAACTTGACTTTCATCTTTTTTTTTTTCCTAGTTACTCCCCTAGAATAGATTTGCATACTGTTTCTTTAGTCTGGTTCAGTCCTTGATGGAAACATCACTCCAGGTCACCCTCAGTATTCATTATTGAGTTAACAAGCTCTTCATGGGCCCATACTTCTACATACTTATTTCATTACTTCTTCCCTCTACACAGTTCCCCAAGATATACAACAGTAGGTCTCCTCCTAGCTTACTGCTTGGTAGAGTTAAACTTATAGATACTTCTGGATTTCAATAGAAATACTTCTCTCCCTCTGGACTGCCAGTTATTTGCCTTCTCTACCTACCCCCATCCCTGTCCTGACTGCATGTTATTGGAATAATTCCAGTCACAAAAATATCATGTACATACAGCATTATGTATTTCCCATTTCTTAACTCCTCCCTCAGCTCAAGGCCATCCCAGAACTCATCCAGGACATTCAGATCACAGGAAGAACTGCCACCTGTGACATATAAAAAGTTCAAGAGACAATTCCTGGGTAACTAATCATTTTATTAATTATGCTAGTGAAAAATTAATAAAAAGGGTCAGTGGCACTCTCAAAAGCCAAAGATGATCATGGCTTCTTCTTGACTCATATGCCTTTGGAAGAGTTGGTGTTCCAGACAAATGACAATCAACTCTGATTGGTTAATAATTAATGAAAGAATGAATATTATAATGAGAGGCAAACCTTTTCTAAGGAGGGGCTGGAGACTGTGACTGATAATGTCACTGTAGCAGCAAGCACCCCAGTGTCCCCAGGGTGCCTGCTCACACAGGTTCTTGGATCTGCTTTGTTAAAGGAAAGCAACTCAAAATGGGTTAACAAGCTTACTTTAATCAGTCAGACATATATCGTTTACCTTATTCAGGAGAAAAGGTCAGCACCCTCAAAGTATACAGGCATAATTATCAAGACAGAAACATCAAGTAGACAGATTTCCAAACTGTCCAACCATTACATCCATACCCAGTCAACATCTGGGTTTCCACATTCTGGGTTTTTCAAAGCCGGGGGACTCTCAACAACGGCTTCCCAGAATTCAGATCAAATCACAGAACACTTCTCAAAGTGAGTCCCAAAACAAAGCTACACATCAGTGCTTATATAGCCTTCTCCTGGCTCAGAGAATGTAACAACCTTTTTGACCCACTGGCCAATCAAAAAGTATCTACTGAAAAACAAGCCTCCCTCTCCAGGCTTCTGGTGCACTTTAGCCTAGGGGCAGGGAAGATCTTTAAAATTTACATTCGCATTACAGTCACTTACTCCAAGACTGCCCCAAGCCTTGGGCAATCTAGGCAGAGTATCTATCGCCCACCCACCCAAGCCCACCCATGGGCTTCCCCACTTAGGTGGGGTCTGAACAAGATTGAGGAGAAAGTTAAGCCAATTTGATTATCACCAATGTCCTTCAGATGCTGGCTTTTCCTAATAGAGAATGAAGAAATAGAAAGGGGAAAAGCCCTGGATCTCCCCGTATTTGGCTATTTAATAATCATGGCTTTCACATCATCAGGAGTATCCTCCCACCTTGACTTTTTCCTTTGCTTTCACTACTCACAGGACTTGGATAAGACAGGAGCCAACAACTGCATTCCTTCCTAGGAGGTGCAGAATTGAAGCCTTACCATCTGCTCCTAAGATCTTATATGCCTTAATATCTGCCTTTCTGCTATACCCTCATGGACCCTGCCACTATTATCCTAACTACCTATGTAACCTAATTCTCTAGCCTTTAGTTGCATTTTCTTCTATGTATTTATTGTGTCTCCCAATCAAAGTATGAGCTTCTTGTGAAGAGGGATCATTTAAGTTTTTCTGTTTGTATCCCCATTACTTAGTTCTGTCTTTTGGTACATAAGTACATAATAAATACTTTTCTGTTGATTCATTTATTACAAATATATACTTACCATCCCCATTCCCAACCCCAGAGAGATTCATTTCACCATGTCAGGCTTGTATATAGTCTCTGGGGGAAATAGTTTATTACTGTGGTCAATTGGCAATAATAAGAGACAGCATTTATATAGGGCTTTAAATTTTGCAAAGCACTTTACAAGTATTATCTCACTTTAATCCTCATTTGGGAGGTAAGAGCTATTATTGTCCCCATTCTATAGATGGGAAAACTGAAGAAGACAGAGGTTAAATGTTGTTGCCAGGGTCACACAGCTAGTAGATATCTAAGGCTAGATCTGAACTTAGATCTTCCTGACATTAGGTTCAGTGGTCTGTCTACTGTACCAGCTACTTGCTTTACAAAATTGCCTTTAGAGTTAAATAAAACAATGAATCATGGTATAATGGAAAGAGTGCTGGATTTGGTGTTAGAGGGCCTGCATTAGAATCTTTGCTTTTCTACTTACTACCTCTCTGATCATTGGCAAGTCACTATATGTCTCTCGTATTCACTATCTCATTTAAAATTTTTCAATCATATTTTATTTTTCCCAATTTTACACATTTAAAATTTTGAGTTTCAAATTCTCTCCCTCCACTGCCCCTATCCTGAAATGGTAAGCAACGTGATGTAGGTTACACATGTGCAAGCATGCAAAACATTTCCATATGAGTCACATTGTGAAAGAAAATACATACCAAAAAAAAAAAGAAAAAAATAGTATGGTTCATTCTGCATTCTGACTCCATTAATTCTTTCTCTGGATGTGGAGAGTATTTTTCATCATGAGTCCTCTGGAATTGTCTTGGATGTATTGTTGAGAATAGCTAAGTTTTCACAGTTGATCACAATGCAATATTGCTGTTATTGTGTTGTGCTTGTTCTGTTCACTTTGCTTTGCATCAGTTTGCAAGAGTCTTCCCAGGTTTTTAAGAAATCATCCTGCTCATAATTTCTTATGGAACAATAGTATTCCATCACAATCATAGACCATAACTTGTCAAGCCATTCTCTAATTGTTGGGAATCCCTTAAATTTTTAATTCTTTGCCACCACTGAAAGAGCAGCTATAAATATTTTAGTACAAATAGGTCCTTTCTTCACCCTCATTTTTTATCTCTTTGGGATACAGACCTAGTAGTGGCAGCAATGCCACTACTACATTTTGGGTTTTTTTTGTCATATTAGCCCATCTGATAGGTATAGTCAGTATCTAAGAATTGTTTTACTTTGCATTTTTCTAATCAGTGATTTGGAGCACTTTTTCATATGGCTATAGGTAGTTTTGAATTCTTTGTTTGAAAACTGACTGTCCATATCCTTTGATCATTTATCAATTAATTAATTGACAAATATTCAACACATAAAACAAGACTGATTATTCATGCAAATAGGATAACAGATTTAGAATTGGAAGGGAGCATAGAACCCATCTAGTCCAATCCTCTTATTCTGAAAAAGGTACTGATATGTGGAGAACTGAGTCAAATTTATAAAAAAAAAATATAAATTTATAATTTTATAAATGTATAAAAAATTTCTTTAAAAAATGTGCAGAGCTCACTCAAGGGAAGAGTCAACCTACAGCGTTGGGGAAGAGGATAAGAAGTGAATGGATGGATGGATGAAGGTAAAAAAATTAAATATTTGCTACATGTCAGATACAGGGGGATACAAAGGCAAATAGGCCCTATGTTCAAGGAACTTAAATGTGGGTGACCCGGTGACAATACACACATATACAGTGTTCCAAAAGAATTTGTGCAGCTTTAATGACTTGTATTTTTATAAGTTTGACTCAGTTCTCCACATATCAGTAGCTTTTTTCAGAATAAGAGGATTGGACTAGATGAGTTCTATGCTCCCTTCCAATTCTAAATCTATTATCCTATTTGCATGAATAATCAACCTTGTTTTATGTGTTGAATATTTGTCAGCTATAGCAGGAAGGAAACAACCATTTATTAAGTACCTATTATGTGTAAAGAACTGTATTATTATCTAATTTTATAGTAAAATCACCCTGGAAGGTAGGTGGCATTATTATCACCAATTTACAGTAGGGGAAGTTGAGGCCGACAACAATTAAGTGACTTGCCCAGGGTCAAATAGTTAGCTGGATTTGAATTCAGGTCTTTTGGACTTCAGACCAAGTACTCTATCCAATATACCACCTAACTACCTACACAAAGTGACCCTCCATCCTTTCATTCTGCCTCTACTGAAAGGGCAGCAGGCAACATGTCCTATTGACAGTCAATTGGATCAATATTGTTTAAAAGTCAAAGACTTTTGAAGGACAAGAGAATATTTCACATTAATAAGTGAGCACTACTCACCTCCAAGTATATTTCTGATGAATTTCTTTCCAAGATTTTGGACATGTTTAGAAGTGCTTTTGCTTAGCACTAGGCACTTTTTACTTTGTGGTGTTTTCCCAAAAAATATTTCTTTTAAATGAGCCACTTTGTATTCCAGGAGAGCAACTGGTAGAACACAGTGGTTTGCAGCATGTATTTTTTGGAGTTGGGAACTAACTTCCCTGCTCAATGAATTTGAACCAAGAATTTGTCAGAACTCTTATTCAGGCCTTTTAATATGAATGGTAAAGCCCTGAAGTGAAGAAGGATACTCAGATTTATAATAGGAACATGAGTAGGATGATGTAAGAGAATAAAAATTTTTTTAAAAAACAGAAGTAAAAAACGAAAGAATTATTTTACCAGATAGGAAAGTATTTAAATATGTATATTGATTAGAAACCTATAGAAAAGTGGGCAACCAGACATAAGGCAGCAGATTTTCTGTTTTTTTAATTAATCTTTAAAAGTATAATAGTATAGAGTGAGAAAGTCATATTTAAGAGTTATCTCATAGACTTACAGAACTCACAGACAAGAAGAAAACTTCAAGATCTGTTTGTTGAGTCCCCTAACTTTTTTCAGATGAAGAAACTGAGACCAAAAATTTTCAAGTGACTTGTCTAGGATCATAAAGCAAGGCAGTGGCAGAATTGGAGACTTGAATTTGGAGTCTTGATTTTCAGACCAGTACTCTAGTTCCTAAACATTAATTTATTGAGAGGTAGTAGTTAGAGTTTTAAGGATCAGTAAGGTTACTGAAGGAAAATATACAGAGAGTTCACTCAAGGGAAGAGTCAACCTACAGGTTTGGGAAAAAGGATAAGAAGTGAATAGATGGATGGATGGAGGAAAAAAATTAAGTATTTTCTACATGTCAGGTACAGGGGATACAAAGGCAAATGTGAAATAGTCCCTATGTTCAAGGAACTTAAAGGTGAGTGATCAGGTGACAATACATACATATACAGGGTCCCAAAAGATTTAGTGCAGCTTTAAGCTTTAATAAAAGTTTTAAGCTATACAAAGCTTAAAAATACATTAACACTTTTGGGACACTATATTTGTATAATCCATATGAACTCTGAGGATCTTCATGCCAATTCTCCCTCTTAGAGATGAGATCCCAGATCTAGACTGGATATAACTCCCCTCCAAGGTTCTAAGGCTACCCACTCCACAATGCCATAAGAAGAAGTAGGATAATTTTATACCACCACCATCACCAACATCTCCCACACACACCCTGGAAATCTCTGACACAATTTCCTACAAGTATAGAAGTTGGGGGTAAGTAACCTCCAGCTTAAAGAGTACATTTAGGGGCAGCTAGGTGGCACAGTGAGTAGAGCACTGGCCCTGGAGTCAGGAGGACCTGAGTTCAAATCCGGCCTCAGACACTTCACACAAACACACACACACACACACACACACACACACACACACACTAACTGTGTAACCTTGGGCAAGTCACTTAACCCCAACTGCCCTCCAAAAAAGCAAAAAAAAAAAATTAAAAGTACATTTGGCAAAGGGCTAACTAAGAACTTCCAGTTACCAGAAATCATTTTCTCCCACTTTTTTAGCACTCAAGAAGTTCTCCTGTGGCATGGTTATAGTGTTAGAGTTAGGGTTAGAGTTGGAAGAGTTAGGGTTAGGGTTAAGACTAGGCTTTAGTGGGCTCCTTGTGGAGCTAAAAGTCCAATTTGTAATTAGTTCTCTATGGGGTCTATGGGGACATTGTATCCATGGATCAATAAATAATGTTAGGACACAGATGAGAAGATAGGAAGTCAAACATCCTCTGCACCCTTCAAAGGCTGAAAGGTCCTTCTCTGGCAAAAGTGAAGGGGGCAGTGTAGAATGAAGACAAGGACAAGGTCAAAGGTATTTACCTTCAGGAGTGTGCTGGAAAGTTACCCTTGCCACATTTTCTGTAATCCTATTCATTTACATAAATATATTTATGTAAGACCTTGATGGCATGATGAAATTCTTTAATTAATTACAATAGACATCCCTCTCATTTCATCAAATGGCTTTAATTTTTCATATGAAATCTAAGGCCTCTTATTGACTGATTGAGGAGGAAGAGAAGGATGAAGGAGGAAAAGTAGAAGGAGAAGTGAGAGTGGGAAAAGAAAAGGGAGCAGAGGGAATAGGAAGTTGGAAAGAAAATGATAGTTTCAAATTATATTCACTGAAATAAACACCAATCAAAGCATTCTTAAAGGGTATTGGCTGGATAAGAGGGAAAAATTAATTCATTTTTTTGTTATAAAATGATATAAATAGGGAAGAGAGTGACATTAAGAAGTCATATTGTAACTATTCATTATTACTTTCATTTGACAGATTTAGTAATAGGTACAAGTTGCTACTACTACATGGGAAGTATGGTTTTATATGTAGAATATTTATGTTATATATAACATTGCAATTTGTGAGAACTTTAGAAAATGACATTCAGTAAACCTATCATTAATTTATCAATAATAGGTCATTAGTAGGTAGATAAATCAAGGGAATGCCATAGACAGATGATATCTACATTTCTGTAAGACATTTTGCAAAGTCTTTTGCAACTTGGTAATCATGTGGACTAGATCTTAGGATGTTTTGATGGATATAGGACTAGTTGATGATCATTTATGAACAATTAATGGTTAATCTAAAGGAAATTCTCTCATGGAGAGCAGTAGAAATCTACTCAACTCTATTTTTTTACATTGTTATCATTGATTTTGATAAAAACATAGATGGTTTGTTTATGAAATATTCAGATGATCTGAAGCTGGTAATGCAAGATGACACATTGGATGAAAGACTCAGGATACTAGAAGATCACAAAAAGTTAGAACAATGATAGTAATCTAATTAGAAGTTTCATCTGGACAAATTAGGCTCTGAAAATCAACTGCCCAATTGCAGAATGGGAGAGATATTACTTGACTACAGCTGTGAAAAAGGTTTAGTTGTTCAGGCATTCTGGAAGACAATTTGGAATTATACACAAAAAGTCACTAAACTATTCATACTTTTGACTCAGAAAACCCACTTCTGGGCACAGACTCAAAGGAGGTTGAAGCAGAATATCACAGCACTTTTGGTGGCAGCAAAAACTGTAAATAAAATTAATGACCATAGTATGGAAAATGACTGACCAAACTGTGGCAAATGAAGGCAATGGAAAATTATTTTTCTCTAAAAAGTGATGAATACAAATAGTTCAGAGTAGTTCATGATTTGATTGAAAAGGAAAAAAAAAGTAGAACCAGGATAACAGCATACACAATTATTTCAATAATGTAAATTAAGAAAGCATTAAAAAGGAACTGAAATTTGTCATGACCAATCTTGGTCCCAGAGCATTGACCATGAAATGTGCTTCTTCCTTCTCAGTAGAAAGTTTGAGGAACACAGATGTGAAATATTGAATTTTCTGACAAGCATAGTTGCTCTGCCAGTTGGCTTTTCTCAACTTATAATTGCTATAAGGGAGGGTTGTACATGGGGATACAGATATGCCAGAAAATTGCCATTATGTCTTATAGACATGCTATAGATGTCTTATAGAAATGCTTTTTAAGTTATTAAAAGGATTTTTCAAGCCAAATAAAGTATAACATGGTAACCAAGAAAAATAATCTTATTTTACCATACATTAAAACTATTATGTTCAAAATGAGAATGGCAATAGGATCTCTACATTCTGACCTGATTGAATTACATTTGTACTACTGTGTTCAGTGACAAGTTTTATATTTTAATAAGGGCACTGGTAAGGTGAAGCATATACAGAAGAAAGTAACAGGATTGGTGAAAGGATAGATATGAGTATTACTGAAGGAACTGAGTTTAGTTTCAAGCAGACAAAGATTTATCTGTAAGTTGGAGGAATGATACTTGTTTTCAAGTCATTGATGGAGAAGACTTTTTTTCTCCTGGGGAGAAAAAAGGATGGAAGTTGAAAAGAGATTTTAATGTGATGCAAAGAAAACACTCCTAGGAGTTAGAAATGTCCCCATACAGAATGGATTTGTCTCATTTCTCATTAACAGAGATTTTTAAGTGGAACCTAGGTGACTACTTGCCAGAGATGCTGTAAAGAGGTATTCTTATTCAGGTATTACTTCCATCTATTGCTAAGATTCAGTAATGGTATAATTTTCAAATTGAAAGAAAAATTAAAAAGTTCAAAGGAAAAGAAAAGCAGTACCAGCTGGAATATTCTAAAAAAAACTTTTTGGGTGTGTATTTATTTATTTTTAACTTAATTTTGTCTTTTTTTTAGTAGAAAAGATAAAGATTTAACTGGGCCAGAATTTCAACAAGCAGAGATGAAGCAAAAATAATGACATAGACACAAGTTAGGAGACTTGAAAGTAGAAACCATGCTTATAAAATTGAGTAATTCAGTTTACTTGAAGCATAGGATACATGAAAAGAAGTGATGTGAGATAAAGCCAGATATATAGGATGTGTAGAAAAACCTGAATTCTGATCTATGAGATTTAGAAATTTTTAGTGCAATGGCACACTATTAAAACTTTAGCATAGATAAGACAATGGAAATATTAGTGTAGAAATGTTAACTTGGGGATCATATGCAGGTTGGACTGTAATGTTTGGGGAAAGACTAGAGATCAGTGGCTATCATAGTTGTTTATCACCATACTATATCACAGCTGTAACACTTGGTAAGCAAAACACAGGTAAAGAATTAGGGAAAGATAACATTTTCAACCTGGAAGGACCTTTAGAGGTCATCTAATTCTTTCTTTCCATTTTATCAATGAAGAAACTGAGGCACCCCAGAAAAGGAAGGTGATTTGCCCAAAAATGTACAATTGGTTGTTGGCATAGGTAGAATTTAAAGTTATGTCTCCTGGTTCTCATTATAGTGTTCTTTCAAGATTATAGTTACACGGAAAGATATAGTCAAAGTGAACAAAATAATTTCCATAACTAAGGATCTGGAAACATTTTCAATGTAACTTCAAACCTCTTTAAAATGATTAATTGAACCACATTTGCAGAGCTAAGATGCTGTAGCACATGAAGGACTTAGCTGACATCTCCCCATAATCCCCTCTGAACAACTTTAAAATAATGCCTCAAGTAGGGAGGTAGAGTTAACAAAAGGTCAGAATCAGACATTCTTACAGTCCAAGAAACAGAGGAGTTCAGAAAGAAAGATCTGTGACATGGGGGTGGAGATTGACCCCAAGTACATATGAATGAAACACAAGTGGTGGGATCAGTTGGTGGAGGAAAAAGTAACAGCAACAGTAACTTGAGAAATTCTCAAGCCAGAGATGATAAAAGGACCTGGCAACTTGTGAGAAAGGTGATTACAGGGTACCTTTGTGTTAGCAATGGATGCAGGACCAGATGCCATTTGGCAATTCCATTGCCTACATTCACTTCTAGGTCATGGTTCAAGAGCAGAGAAGAGTACTTTTGGTAAAAAAAAAAAATTAGGAGTGGGAGAGACAACTGTTTGGCAACTCCTTTGCTTGGATACATTTCTGGGAGATAGTTTAAAGATGTAAAGAAGCACTTTCAGTCAAGAGGGAGAAGAAGCCCTTAGGGACAGTATCACTTTTGTACAAAAAATATCAGAGATCCTGAGGAATAGTGTCATTTCTGGTCCCAAGGGTAAAGTGTCCCTGAGAAAAAAATATTAATTTTAATTCTATGGGATCAGGGGTCTTTCACAGTAAGGACAAGAGTGCAATTAAGACACAAAGTCATAAGGCAGTGAAGTCAAAACAACCACTAGTAAAGAAAACCTTAAAGAAATATGTAAATTGGACACAATCCCAACAAGAATTTCTGGAAGACTAAAAAAAAAACTTAATTTTCAAAATCAAATAAGAATGGTAGTGGAAAAATTAGGCAAAGAAATGGGAACAAAGGAAGAAAAGATAATTAGCAGCTTGGTGAAAAGATAGACAAAGTACTTAAGAAAATAACACTAAAAAACAGAATTGATCTAATAGAAAAAGAAATACAAAAGGCTACTGAGAAAAATAATTTCTTAATAAACAAAACTGGGCAAGTGGAAGCCAATGATTCCATGAGACAATAAGAAACAGTAAAACAGTCAAAAGAATGAAAAGAAAATGGGAGAAAAGTTTAAATATATCATTGGAAAATAGATTGAGGATAAATAATTTAAGAATTATTGGACTATCTGAAAGCAATGATAAAAAAGAGGTTAAACATCATACTTCAACATTCATATATTCAAAGAAAACTGTCCTGATATACTAAAAGCACAAGGTAAAATAAAAATAAAAAGAATTCACCAATCACTAACTAAAAGAGATACCAAAATGAAACCTCTGAGGATATAGTAAAATTCCAGAGCTCCCAAGTCAAAGAGATTCAAGAAGCTAGAAAGAAACCATTCAAATACCATGGAACCACAGTCAGGGCCACATAATATTTAACAGCTTTGAAGCAGCAGAGAGGTTTGAATATGATATTCCAGAAGGCAAAGAAGCTGGAATTGCAACCAAGAATAATCTACTCAGGAAAACTAAATATAATCCTTCAAGAAAAAAAAATATATATATATATATTAGATAAAATAGAAGTTTTTTCAAGCATTGCTAATGAAAAGATCAGAACTAAATAGAAAATTTGACTTTCAAGTACAAAAATCAAAAGAAGCATTAAAAAGTGAGCATGCAAGGGAATGCTGTCATAAGGGACTTTATAAGGTTAAATTGTCTTTCATATGGGAGGATGAAATATGTGTGTGTGTTTGTATAACTTCAAGAAATTTTATCATTACAAGGGCATTTAGAATGGTTCTACATAGTGTGGAAATGAGTGAATTATGTTGGGATGATATAAAAAAAATAAATAGGTGAGAGTGTGGCCCTGGGAGAAGGGGAAATGGAGAGGAAACATAAGGAAAATTGTCTCACATAAATGAGGTATGCAAAGATCTTTTACATTGGAAGACAAAATGATGATGAGCATGGGGTGGGCAAATACACACCCAAGTGATAATAGAAACCTGTGTTACCCAGCAAAGAAGGAGGACATAAGGAAAATAGGGGGTGGGTGATAAAAGGGAGAGCAGATAAAGGAAGGTAGTGGTTGGAAGTAAAATAAACTTTTGAAATGTGACAGGATAAAAAGAGTGAGAAGGATAAATGGAAAAAAATGAAATGGAAGCAAAGGTACAATTAGTAATCATAACTGTGAGTGTGAATGGAATGAATTTGCCTATAAAATGGAAGCATAGAGCAGAATGGAATAGAAAACAAAATCCAACAATGTATTATTTACAAGAAATATATCTAAAACACAGACAGAGAATAAAAATAGGAATCTGCAGAAGAATAATTTGACTTGAGTAAAAAAGACAGAGGTAGCAGATGCGGCAAAACAAAACTAAAAATAGGACTCATTAAAAAGGATAAGCAGAGACACTTCATTTTGTAAAAATAAATCATACATAATCAAGTAATATAAATACTAAACATATATGCACCAAAAATCACAGCATCCAAATTCTTAATGGACAAGAAGCAGTAAAAGTATGCTAATGCCCCCCCCAAACTTACCCCTGTCAGAGCTTGATATATATATATATATATATATATATATAAAACCATCATATAAATAAGAATAAAAAAAGTCAAGGAGATGAGGAGAATCTTAGAACAGTTAGATATGATAGATTTCAAAAGAAAATTAGATGGGAATGAAAAGGAGTAAACCTTTTTCCTCAGATGTACTTAGCACTTTCACAACAATTGACCATTTATTTGGGCATAAAAATTTCACAGCCAAATGCAGAAAAGCAGAAATTTTAAATTAATCCTTTTTATACCATGATAAAATAAAATTAACTTAATAAAAAGCTGTGAAAGCATGGATTAAAAATTAATTGGAAACTAAATAATCTAATCTTAAAGAATGAGCATATCAAAGAAGAAAGCTATAGAAACAATCAATAATTTCATTAAAAAGAATGATACCAATGAGAACATTCCAAAATATGTGAGATGCAGACAAAGCACTATTTGGGAGAAAATTTATATTTCTAAATGGGTACCTCAATAAAAGAAAAAGAACATAGCAGTGAATTTGGTCCTGCAACTAAAAAAAAAAAACATAGAAAAAATTTTAAATCACCAATTAAATACTAAAATATAAATTCTTAAAATTAATGCAATAGAAATTTAATTAATAAATGAAATTGGAAAATAGCTTTATGGGACTGGCAGAGCCAAGATGGTGGAGTAGAACCAGGAAATCCATGAGACCCCTCAAAACCACCTCAAATACCTATATAATTTTATTCTAAACAAATTTTAGAGCTACAGAACCCACAAAATGACAGAAACAAATCTCCCACTGAAAGCAGCCTGGAAAGCCAACAGGAAGGGTTTGTTGCAGCATGCTGGGAGCTGAGCACAGGCCCATTTGACCCATGCAGTTTTGGCCCCAGGGAGGCAGCAGGACCCAGAGAAGACTTCATGAAAGTGAATCACCAGCAGTTGTGATAGTTTCCAGACTTTTCTACCCTAAATACAAAAAAAAATGTAAAAGGTCAGCAGGAAACTCCGTTGGAAAGGAAAAGCATGGTCCAGCCTTTGCCCCCAGGGAGAGAGGTGGCTGACTCACTGTGGTTGCAGTGTCTACCATGTGACTGCTTCAGGAGCTCCTGGCCTACAGATTGTGGAGATCAAGTGACCATTCTGATTGTAATTGCTCTTGCTTTGACTTGCTTGGATCTGGGTTGCTTTCTTGGGTGGTGGTCCTGGAGTGAGAAATGCCAGTTTGCCAGTGTAGTATCTATAGAGAAGGCACCTTCCTCAGACCACTGACAACATTTGTGATAAACCCATTGATCTGGGGAAAAGCTCTCCTCTATGGAAGCAGATTTCTACCATGGCAAACAGCTCAAAAGTCAGGTAATTGACTGGCAATGTGATCAAGCAGAGGAAGCACAAACAGACCACAGAATCCTTTTTTGGGGGACAAAAAGGATCAAACCATGGAACAGGAGGAAGACAATGAAGCCAGAACTCCTGCATCAAAAGTTTCCAAGAAAAATATGAATTGGTTAAACAACATGGAGGAGCTCAAGAAAGATTTTTAAAACCAAGTAAGAGAAGTGGAGGACAAATTGGGAAGAGAAATGAGAATGATGGAAAAAAATCATGGAAAGAGAGTCAACAAGCTGACTGAAGAAAATAATACCTTAAAATAGACTAACTCAAGTGGCAAAAGAGGTAAAAAAGCCAATAAGGAGAATAATGCCTTAAAAATCCAAATTTGCAGGGTGGAAAATGAATTTCAAAAAATCACTGAAGAGAATAATTCTTTCAAAATTAGACTGGAGCAAATGGAAGCTAATGACTTTGTGAGAAATAAAGATATGATAAAACAGATCCAAATAAATGAAAAAATAGAAGGCAATGTGAAATATCTCACTGGAAAAACCACTGACTTATAAAATAGATCCAGGAGAGATAATTTAAAAATTATTGGGCTACCTGAGAGCTATGATCAAATAAAGAACCTAGAAGTCATCCTTCAAGAAATTCTCAAGTAAAATTGCCCTGATATTTTAGAAACAGAAGGCAAAATGGCAATTGCAAGAATTCACTGATCACCTCTTGAAAAAAGATCCCCAAAAGAAAACTCCTAGGAATATTACAACCATATTTCAGAGTTTCCAGGTCAAGGAGAAAATATTACAAGCAGCCAGAAAGAAACAATTTGAGTACTGTGGAAACACAATTAGCATAATACAAGTTCTAGCTGATTCTACATTGAGGGACTGAAGGGCTTGGAATATGATATTCTGGAGGTCAAAAGAGCTAGGATTAAAACCAAGAATTACCTACCCAGCAAAACTGAGTATCATGTTTCAGAGGAAAATATGGTCATTCAATGAAATAGAAGACTTTCAAGAATCCTTGATGAAAAAAAACAGAGTTGAATAGAAAATCTGACATTCAAATACAAGAAGCAAGAGAAGCATGAGAAGGTAGACAGGGAAAAGAAATCATAAGGAACTTATTAAAATTGAACTATTTATATTCCTACATGATGCAATGATAATTGTAACTCATGAGACTTTTCTCAGTATGAGGATAATTGATAGGAATATATATATATATATATATACATGTTTATATAGGAGGGTATATATGTGTATAAATACTATGTGAGTGTGTGTATATCTGTGTACATATATACACAGACAGAGGCCACAGGATGAGTTGAATAGGAAGGGATGATATCTAAAAAATAAAATTAAGAGATAAGAGGAATATAATGAGAGGAGATAGGAGAGATAGAATAGGATAAATTACCTCATAAAAGAGGCAAGAAAAAAAATTGTTACAATGGAGGGGAAGAACAGGAAGGCAAAAGGGAATCGGTCAACCTTGCTCTCATTGAATTTGGCTTAAGAAGGGAATAACATACACACTAAATTGGGTATCTTACCCTACAGGAAAGTAG
This sequence comes from Petaurus breviceps papuanus, assembly GCF_028583685.1. Classification (NCBI taxonomy): domain Eukaryota; kingdom Metazoa; phylum Chordata; class Mammalia; order Diprotodontia; family Petauridae; genus Petaurus; species Petaurus breviceps. Next base: position 11,329,402 of record NW_027187327.1, read on the forward strand.
GTGGGAAGGAGATAAGAGCGGGGATGATAGAAGGGAGGGCAGATTGGGGGGGTAGTTAGAAGCACACACTTTAAAAGATGCAGGGTCAAAGTAGAAAATAGAATAAGTGTGGGGTGGGATAGGATGGAGGGAAATACAGTCATTCTTTCACAATATATCTACTATGGAAATATTTTGCATAACTATACATGTACAACCTATATTTAATTGCTTTTTCTCCCAGTAGGGATGGACAAGGAGGGAAGAAGGGCAAGAATCTGGAAATCAAAGTTTTAAAATCAAATGTTTATATATATATACATATATATATACATATATATGTATATATAATTATTTTACATGCAACTGGGAAATAAGATGTACATCCATCTTTACCTCCTAGAAAGTCAGAGGAGGAATGGAGGAGGATATAAGAGAGAGCAGATTGGGAGAAGTGGTATTCAATAGAATCACTATTTTGGGGTGGTGGTAGGGGGAAGACGGATAGAAAATTTGTAACTAAAATCTTGTGGAAATGAATGTTGAAAAATAAAAATAAACAAATTAAACAAAAAATAAAATAGTTTTATGAAAAAATAAAAATAAACCATTGGTTAATTTGATTTTTAAAAGAAGCAAGAAAAACAAATCACTAGTTAAAAAAATATGGGTGCATGTACCATCAATAATATGAAATGAAGCAATCATTAGGAGTTATGTTATCTAATTATATGCCAGTAAAACTTACAATCTAAATGAAATGTTTGGATATTTTAAAAATATAAGCTAATCAGATTAACAGAAAATAGGATACTTAAATAACTCTAACATAGAAAAAGAAATTACACAAGTTATAAATGAGCTCCCTAAGAAAAATATCCCCAGGACCAGATGGGTTCACAGGTAAATTCTATCAAACATTTAAAGAAAAATTAATCCCAATACTCTAAAAACTATTTGAAAAAATAGACAAAGGAGATCTATCAAATTCCTTTTTTGGCACAACTATGATTTTGATATATAAACTAGGTAGAAGAAAAACATAAATAAAAGCATAGAGTGATTTCCTTAACAAATACAGATAACAAATTTTTAAATAAAATACAAGCAAGGATATTACAGCAACATATCAAAAAGATCCTACATATGACAAGGTAAGATTTATGCTAAGATTGCAGGGCTGGTTCAATATTAGGAAAACTATCAGTATAATAGACCATATCAAAAACAAAACAAACAAAAATTAGATGGCTATATTGATAGATGCAGAAAAAGCCCTTGACAAAATATAACACTCATTTGTAATTTAAAAAAACTGGAAAATATAGGAACAAAAAGAGCCTTTCTTTCTTTTTTTTTTTTAAAGCAATCAGGGTTAAGTAACTTGCTCAAGGTTACATGGCCAGGTGTTTCTGGGTGGGTGCTAAGTGTCTGAGCCCGGTATTCGATCTCCAGGTCGTTCTGACACTGAAGCCAGTGCTCTTACTCGCTGTGCTACCTGGTCACACCAAGAGCCTTTATTAAAATGATAAGAAGTATCTATCTATCTAAAACTAAGAGCAAGTACCATCTACAATGGTGAAAACCTGAAACCTTTCCAATAAGATCAGGACTGAAATAAGGATGTTCATTATTACCACTATTATTCAATATGACTCAAAATGCTAGCTATAGCAATAAGACAAGGAAAAAAATTGAAGGAATAAAAATGCAATGAGGAAGCACAACTATAACTCTTTGGAATTGATATGATGGGAGGTGGAGCCCAGATGGAGGAGTAAGAGTGGGGACTTGCTTGCACTCTCCCTCAAATTCATTAAAGTGACTCTAAACAGTTTAATTCTAGAGCTATAGAACCCACAAAATCACAGAGTGAAGCAAATCTTCAGCCCTGGACAACCTGGAATTTCAATAGGAAGGGTATATCACACCCAGCTGGTTTTTGTGGAACACATCCAGCATGGGCTCACCTGACATAGACAGGGCTCAGCAGGCCTCAGGGAATTGAATCACTGGCAGCTGTGTCTTTTTTTTTCAGAATTTTTGGCCCACAAATGGCAAACACAGCATAGAAGGTCAGTGGGAAAACTCTGTGAGACCTGGATGAAAGAGGGGTGTGGTCTGGCTAATACCGAAGAAAATAACATTTAAAAAATGGACTAACCCAAATGGCAAAAAAAAGTTTCAAAAATGCAATGAGGAGAAGAATGCCTTAAAAAGCATAACTGGCCAAATAGAAAAGGAGATCCAAAAGCTCACTGAAGAAATTGATTCTTTAAAAATTAGAATGGAGAGACAGCTAGGTTGGTGCAGTGAATAGAGCCCTGGTTCTGGAGTTAGGAGGACCTGAGTTCAAATCCGACCTCAGACACTTAACACTTACTAGCTGTGTAACCCTGGGCAAGTCACTTAACCCCAATTGCCCTGCCCTCCCCCCTCCAAAAATCAATAATAATAATAAATATCAGGGAATTTGAAAAAGGGGAGAATGCTAAAGTGTGGGCAAAGCAGGGAAAGCTTACAGAGAAAGTCATAGCTAAGCTAAGCATTGAAGGAAGACATGAATTCTAAAAGATGGAAAAAAAGGATGGCATGCTATGCATGAAAGATGGTTTGTTAGAATGCATGGAAGATGATTGATAGAATTATTTTTAGGGAATACTCAGTCAACTGGGGATCTTACTCTATAGGAAAATAGGGGAGAAAGGGATAAGAGGGGGGTATGATAGAAGGGAGGGTAGATTGGGGGAGCGGGTAGTCAGAAGCAAAAACTTTTGAAAAAGAACAGGATCAAAGGAGAAAATAGGATAAGTGGGGGGTGGAATAGGATGGAAGAACATAGTTAGTCTTTCACAATATGACTATTATAGAAATGTACTGCATAACTACATGTGTATAATCTATATTGAATTGCTTGCCTTCTCAATGAGGGTGGGTAGGGAGAGAATTTGGAACTTAAAAACAAATGTTAAAAATTGTTTTAACATGCAACTGGGAAATAAGATATACAGGCAATA